>NC_088422.1:62112762-62142762 GCF_034236695.1 Oncorhynchus nerka
CTAAATTGCCTCGGAGCGCTGCTGTTTTCTAGCTTTATTGCCAGCCGTCTTTCTTTCCTCTAAAACCCTACGAATCTCAGACCTTTTATTGCTCAACGGCCCAGCTAAAGTTTCCCATTGCGGTTGGTGGTGTGTATGCCTGTTTTTGTTCGTGTGTATGAGTGTGGTGTGTGTGAGTATATGTGTGTATGTATATTTGTGTGTGTGTGTGTGTGTGTGTGTGTGTGTGTGTGTGTGTGTGTGTGCCCATGCTGACATGCGTGTTTGTCAGTCACGGCTCCAGTCCACCCCGCAGCTCAACCCTGAACGCTGCTCTGCTTGTAAATTTAGCCCGGGCAATATCAAAAGCAATCAGGTGCACGTTATCCTTTCTGGAGCGTCACCCTGCGACTGAATCAGAATAAACAAATGTCTGCATTAGGATGCAGTGGGGCCCAGAGCACACAAGCAGATTAGACTTGACACAGCCTCAAACAACCACAGTTTCTCAGATGCTGGAGCTCTCTCTTCCTCTCTCTCTCTCTCTCTCTCTCTCTCTCTCTCTCTCTCTCTCTCTCTCTCTCTCTCCCTCTCCACCTTTACACAAACCCAATAACGAAAGAGACAAGAGTGTGAGTGTGTGTGAGAGGGAGAGTATAAAGAGAGAGAGAGGAGAGGGCTGTATCCTCCACATTAGTGGCAGAGCCGGCGATTTCCCTTTCTGTCCGTTTGTGTTCTGACAGATTTGGCATTATCATAATCGCCCTCCCGTACATGACGGGACGTTAAAGTGATGCTGTCGTTTTATTTACGGGCAGGTCGTCCCGCGCCTCCCCGTGGCCCGGCGCTAACTTCCCCGGGGCCGAGCCGAGCCGAGTAGGTCAAATGACATCTTTTGATCAGGGCTGTCCAAAGAGATCAGAGGAGACTGGCAGGTAATGGATATCCAGTGACAAACCAAATCTAGAGCAGGGATGGGAGCTGGGAGCTAGCGCCGAGTTGGCTGCCACTTCCCCATTAGGACTGCACTCTCCTCCCTTTCCCAGGGACTGCAGACTGACATCTCCACAGACCACCTAAATCACAGAGCCGACCGCTCTTAACACTGGGTATTATGGTTTGGAAATAGCTATTATTTCCCCTCTAACATTTTTGTTCGAGTCTTTGTGTGTCCTTCTGTGTGTGTGTGTTTCAATGAGACAAAGGGATATCAGGGGTTGTATTCAGTGTTCTCTTATTTTAAGCAATGTATTTTCTGTTTGTTTTATCTGTCTCATACTTGCCGTTTGAGTGTGTATTTGTGTGTGTATTAATATCAGTGTGCGTGGGTGTGTGTGTGTGTCTTCAGAGAAAGTACAGCAAGGCCCCAGGGATCGCAGCAAGCCAGATCTGTTCTCTCCCATTACCCAGCAGCCCTCTCTAATGGGAGACTGACACAGTCCTGTGATTGTGTTCTGAGTTGGACTCGAGCAGAGAGGGGAAGGCAGGGCAGTACAGGGAAGGATAGAGCAGGGAGGGACTCCAGGCGATACCAGAGGGGCTCAAGGAGATACCAGAGGGGCTCAAGGAGATACCAGAGGGACTCAAGGAGGTACCAGAGGGGACTCAAGGAGATACCAGAGGGGCTCAAGGAGGTACCAGAGGGGACTCAAGGAGATACCAGAGGGGCTCAAGGAGATACCAGAGGGACTCAAGGAGATATAGATGAGAGATGGTGGTAATTATTTATCCTGCTCAGCCCTGGTTGGACCAGCAGTCCCCCATCCCTCCCTCCCTCCACTCCCTCCCCTTGGGAACAGATGACTGTGACCTCTGGTTGCCCTGTGCTTTAGGAGTGTGACTGCTCCAAGTGGTGCACATCTGAATAACAAAGGGAAGCTGGCGGACAATTTGCTTGAGATCATCGTCTCTGCTTGATAATAGTGTGTGTGCTGTCTGTTAGTGGGCCGTTTGAGACAGTGCTGGAAGTGATGCGGGCGCACAGCTCATAACCCCACCCCCCAGCCCACATCTAAATGTCAGGGGGTGATTCCATTGGCCGCCGTCTCATGTAGGGCGCATCAGAGAGCGGCATAGTAATGGATGTTTAGGGAGTCAATTATCATAACCCCCTGGCTAGATAGACTAATATACACAGGCAGTTTGTATGGATATGAAGAGGTCCTTTTTAGTATTGATGTTTAATATAGTATAATCACATTCTCTGTGAACCACTATGCCTGTGCTATGGGTGTGCCAGACACGGTCTCTGTCAGATACTGGCTAAGCATTTTGAAACAAGTCTATTCTAGTTGCAGCTGAGGGAGTGTGTGTGAGACAGAAAGAAACGGTCATATTTGTTGTATTTCTGTGATCTACTACCCAACTAACTGTCTCCCTAACAGGCCTATTTAATTTGTTCATTTATTTTAGTTTCTATTTAACCTTTATTTAACTAGACAAGTCATGTGACGGGATGGATGTGACGGGATGGACGTGGGCAGAGAAAAACGCTTGTTCTCATGATTCGTGCCTCCTCTACAGTTTGCCAGCATTTCATACAACAGAATTCACACAGAAACCAGGTCTCTCTCAGTCATTCAGGCCAACTGGGGAAATGTTGACCTTGTCTCTGCCTTCTGTAGACTTCCCGGTGAGATTGTCTCTCGGAGGGAAGTCAGTTCAGAGCTGTGTGGTGTGGACCTGTCTGAATGGGGTCATTTTGAGCCCGTGTGTAATTCTGAGAAACACGTCTCTCCGTGCCACTTCTCAGTGTGTCTGACAGTCTGAGATTCACTACGGAACTACTCCCTTGGAGTAGTGGTGTGTAAAGAAAGACAGGATTCTCGCCGCGTTTCGGGTCATCCAGAATAAGTACAAATCAAATATAGCAGGGGGATTTGTCAGTAGCGCAGTTTTTTATTTGTTCGCGGGGAACGCCTCGACTAACACTGCGTTTATCGCTGAGCGCCTCGGCACCACGCTCCGCCACTTGTCTGTGAACACGGAGCAAATCAAATCAAATATAATTGTGCTTGTCACATGTGCCGAATACAACGGGTGTAGTAGACCTTACTGCAAAATGCTTACTTACAATCCTATTAACCAACATTGCAGTTCAAGACAAAGAGTTAAGCAAATAATTATTAAATAAACTGAAGTAAGAAATTCAATGATGGAAACACAATAAAATAACAATAATGAGGCTATATACAGGGGGTACCGGTACCGAGTCAAAGTGCGGGGGGTACAGGTCATTTGTACATTAAATGTTACTGTTTAAGAAAACAACCTGAACTTAAGGTTTCATTCATTTCTAGATGGATAAGCCTTATTTTATTTCTACAGCGCATAGATAGGAAGGGTGGGGGGGGTATCCTATTTGTTTTGTTGAGAACGCGTCAGTAGAACTCTGTGGCGTGTCAAGGCGTGGAGACGGGCCGGGGAAGCACCCTGGCGAAGGGATGGCGACGGCAGGGGGCCAGGCATGTAGGAAGGCACCTGGAGCCGGCGGCACGGCGAGGCACGGTGTGTAAATACGCTGTCAGCCGCTCTCCAGCTGAGTGGCATGAGCAGCCGATTAGCCGCTCTCGCACCGGTGTTCATGCATAATCTTACAGTTCCACCGTGCTCCCTCCGCCTCCGCTCCCGCCGACACCCCGTTACCAAACCTGTTCTATCTCCCCTAATCCACCACCACTCAGATATACGCTCCCCTCGCCTCATCATCACACAGCCAAGCACTGGCCGGCCCGCCAGCACAATGCATATGCAAATACTCTACATAATACCTTGGGCCTTTTCCGGTGCTTTTGATATGTGTCCTCATGTCACCGATTCCTTTGCATTCTCTCTCTGTCTCTCTATCTATCTGTCTCTATCTATCTATCTATCTATCTATCTATCTATCTATCTATCTATCTATCTATCTATCTGTCTCTCTCTCTCTCTCTCTCCCTCCCAATTTAAGGAGCTTTATTGGCATGAGACACATATGTTTACATTGCCAAAGCAAGTGAAATTGATCATTTAAAAAAAGTGAAATTGACAATACAAAATGAACAGTCCACATTACACTCACAGAAGTTCCAAAAAGAATGAAGACATTTCAAATGTCATATTATGTCTATATACAGTTCTCTCTCTCTCTCTCTCTCTCTCTCTCTGCAACATTGCTATTTGAATCCATCTCAATAGGTCCTGGTGGTCTTGGCCTGTACAGAGATGGCTGGTTAAAGTAGCCTTTCCTTTCGGAGGCAGCGTTTACTTGTAGCCTTGGAGAGTTGGCTCCATTCGTCAGGCGTCTGGGTCGATGGGGCGTCTCTCTACGATCGATGGCACGCCTCGGCGATCCCTCGCCTCCATTCTCCCTCGCTTCAATCGCTCGCTCCGGCCAGAAATGGCCCCTTACCCACCTCCCTGCCACACACACACACACACGCACGCACGCACGCACGCACGCACGCACTCACACACACACACACACACACACACGCACACGCACACACACACACACACTAGATGAGAACACACACAGCCGCCCAACCAATTTGTCTGTGCATGTCAAATCGCAATAATTAAGCATTATTGATCTCAGATTCAATTAACTTCATTAACGCAGGTCATGGCAGCGGCGAGTGGCGAGCGAGAGGAGAAGGGGAGGTATAGGATCTCATCAGCGGGGGATCTGAGGGGAGGGGAGGGGAGAGACAGAGACAGGGGTCTGGTGCTATCTCATATCCTCCACGACCACACTGGCAGTGTCAGTTTAAGGTTGACACTGCCGTAAGCTAAATGATATCCTTCTAATGATATCATTTAGCAGATAGGCCTACTGCTGTATTGGAGCTAACTACCTCCCATTATGAAGGTGGGGTTGGGTGCTATATTTAGCATCTTTCATTAGCAACCGACTAGCACTTCTTTCCCTTTCCACCTTCCCCTCGACACAGAAAGGTATTCATGGTCCTGACGGTTTTTTGCTCCTCTTCTCTTCTCTTCTTCTGACCAGGCAAAGTACGTTACCTCGGGGGATATTTGATTGGCTACCGTGATGATTTCATTCCTGCTTTTTTTTTCTTCTTTCAAGTCACTCTCGTCTGATAAAATGTGTCCCGTGGTCTGTCTGACACCGTCCCTCAAATCAAGACTGTGAAACTGATGAAGGCATGTGACTACGGACCCCCCCCCCCCCCGACACACACACACACCAGACACACACACATGTCATACATTCCACAGTTTCACTCCTAAACAGTTCTGTAAACATACTGTAATAGAGTGCCTGTGTGGATGATTTGCCCGTGAAGTGATTATGTAATGATGCTGAACTGTAGTCCCAACAGCATAATTCTGGACTAAAACGAACCCTTAGTGTTTGTATAGACTTGTATACAATCATGTCAACCAGAATTGACCTTTTATGGAAAGAACTTTTTCAGAATAATTTGCTACTCAGTTATAACAGCAACTGACTGAGTGTATAAAATGGTAGGGAAGAATTAGAAGACTGCAAACAATCCAGTGGGGAAAAAGGAGTTATTTAATGGATCATTTCCCCTTAAATATCCCCAAATGATATACGGTTCATTCATTGACATTTGACCTGACACAATGTCAGATGGACATGACATATAATGGAAATACACTGGGGGCTCAGAGCTGGATTGTTTGGATATGGAATCCTTTGATACAGATAAATGTGTTATTTTGATAAGTAAACTCATCGTTCTGCGTTCCGGGGTCCCAATCCCAAAAGCACACATCTCTCCCCCCCATTTCAAAAAGCCATTCTCAATGGGTCTTCTCTTTTAATATCCCACTGCAAATGAGATCAAACTCTCGTCCTCTCTGCTGCCAATTAATTCAGAGGTTATTTTCACTCGCTCTCCCTTCTTTTCCACCCATCCCGTTCTCTAATTAAAAGAGCACCTGCGTGGCGGAGAGCGTTTGGCTCTGCCTGCACCAGGGCTGAAAGCTCAATATTGGAACACACATCCACGGCCACTTTAGGGGCCCTGTGGCCTGGCGCCGGTCCAGAGGCCTGTGAGATGCTCCCTGTGTGGCCCCAGGTTTGAGGGCTTTCCAAGACCTCCCTCCTTCCTCTTTGCCTGTCTTCCCTCCTACCTCCATGTCTATTCCTGTCTTTCTCGCACTCCCTCTACTCTCTATGCCTTAGGCTAAAAGCTGAGGTTTAAGTAGTAGTCGTACGCGGTTTGTGTTGCGTTACATTCCGTCTCCATTTCACTTTCATGCGAGACACACGTAGACAAACACAAAATAAAGGAATCATTCACAGAATCGCCTCCCTTTCTCGTTCAGTATGACTTTCATTGTCTTCTCAGGCACACACACGCACGCACACACACGCACACACACACACACACACACACGCACACGCACGCACGCACACACACACACACACACACACACACACACACACACACACACACACACACACACACACACACACACACACACACGCGCACACACACAATATTGTTTTTTGTTCTGTCAAGTTCAGGTCAAGGTTAGTGTTTCGGCTGGTTTGTTCACACTTGCGAGGGAGGCAGGAGGTTCAGTAGAAAAATGACTTGGCATTGGCACAGAGAGAGGCATTTTCTTTTAGCCTCTCGCTGTATTTTCAGTTGCACATTTTAATTACATTCAAATCAGTGTTGTAATGATATTCTCAGTGAACTATACATTTATATTTAGTGCGGTAGCAAAGGTTTCACTGCAGATTTATTGGCTTATGTGTCAAAATGACCCTCCCCCATGCCTTCCTTTCTCCATGTGTGTTTTAATTACATTTAACAGCTATATGTCTGGGTTGTATTTTGAGGAAGGAGATTTCACATGGGTGTCTGGCCTCGATGTGAGTGCTGTTCTGACTGCTTCCTGAGCAAAAGCATTGTTCTCTTAAACAGCTGTCGTTTTGGCGGATTCAGAACAGATGGCTGCGTGCGTGCGTGCGGGCGGGCGTGCATTGCATTGCATGATCAGGGTTGCTGAGGGTTGTTGAGTCGTGTGTGGTATTGGATTACATGTTAAGATTTCCCATCTTTTGTTGCTCCGTATTCCAATTGTGCCTTTCTGAGCATTGCCGCGTCTGTTCACAAAATGGCAGATGTCCGTTATAGAGGATGATGCATCTAAATGTAAAAGTCTACATTGTCTACTCCGGATACAATAATCGTGTAATCCCTAAGATTTATGTATATACATTCTTCAGAAACGTTATAACGCTTTAAGTCGACATGCTTCCAAAATAATTGTCGGTAAGAATAGGTTTCCGTCTTATCCAGGAGTTGTTAGACAATGTATAATGTTAAGTATACATCCTAGACACTAGTACACACAAGGTAACCGATTCCAACTTGCTGCATGCTGATGTGTGAGATTGAACATTAAGCAGCCCGCTTGTTCAGTTGAAAGGCTGCAGACTGCCTGGAGGCACAGTGTTTTTACTGCAGCGCAACGCCTGGGAGCTGCTGCGTGTTTCAGTGCATCTGTTTATCCCGCGGCACCACACTGCCAAAGGCAACAGAATGAGCCCCCTGGCGATGACAGAGATTCTTCCCCGTGTCTGGGCTGATGCAGTGTGCTCAGACCTTCAGTACCGC
Source organism: Oncorhynchus nerka (assembly GCF_034236695.1). Taxonomy (NCBI): domain Eukaryota; kingdom Metazoa; phylum Chordata; class Actinopteri; order Salmoniformes; family Salmonidae; genus Oncorhynchus; species Oncorhynchus nerka. The sequence continues at coordinate 62,120,346 of NC_088422.1, forward strand.
TCCGAGATGGAAGTCAGCGTCAGCACTGCTGGAGCGTGTTGTGTGACATGGCTGGCAGGTTCTGGAGATAGCTAGCCGGTTCTGGAGATAGCTACCCGGTTCTGGAGATAGCCACCCGGTTCTGGAGATAGCTACCCGGTTCTGGGGATAGCTACCCGGTTCTGGAGATAGCTACCCGGTTCTGGAGATAGCCACCCGGTTCTGGGGATAGCTACCCGGTTCTGGAGATAGCTAGCCGGTTCTGGAAATAGCCACCCGGTTCTGGGGATAGCTACCCAATGTCAACAGATATAACTGTACCTTTCGAAGAGGCTGTGGCTTTCCCACGAAGCTCATAAGTTTTAGCAAATACTTTCCGTTCTTTTAACTTTTCTAACTTGACTTTTTATCAGAATGAATATAGGAAGGGCAGTATAAGATATAGGTTGTCTTTGCAACGTTGGATAGTCATTTGTAAAAAAAAATGTTTTTTTAAATACACATGAATACTGTACATATATATATAAGTGACTGCTATTTTATTTGCTATAGTACTATAGTGTCCCGTATTAAAGAGGATATATAGGTTTCTTATAGATAATGTTCTGACTGTTGAGATATTCAAGTGCCCTTCAGGAGTTGTTGATGATGATAGAAGTTTGCAGCGTCACACCGTAGTCAGTGTCATTCTTGTCCTTCGTTTACATACCTGGACAATGTGTGATGAACTGCAAGGAATCAGGAACGGTCAGGAATGTACAGAAGTAGCCCAATGTCCTGTCTATCATCTCTGCTTGTCTTCCAGCCCACTGTTTTCTGGCAGCCTCCATCACAAAATAATAGATGTGCGTATGTGTCTGCACAATGATAGAAAGTGCATTTTTATTTGTGTGTTTCCATCTCACTGCAATCCACATTTGATTGTTTTAAACAGGAGGGATTTGAGTATAAATTGAAAGTATACTCTCCGGGCTAAACTGTAAATAATAACTCAACTTTCTCATCTTTTGTAATTGAAGTAAATGTGTTTTGTTCGGGAGAGATTTGTCATTGGAAACGTACATACATTCATTTTTATTTACGAATAGGCGAGCCTGTGCTGTGTAATGAGTGAAAACGCATGCTTAATTTAAATGGTGAGCGTGTCTGTTAAGAAATGCATTAGAGGCTGAAGAAGAAGCGTAAGACGTATTAATTGACAGACAGGAACTGCTGTCTCGGAGGTTGATACAAGTAATTTATTACTTCAGAAACGAATGCCACCTCCAGAATGTGCTTCATTAATTTCAAATTTAGTTTTAATTTCAAGCTGTTGCCCCTTGAGAAGAATAAGGTGGCAAGTTGTGTTTGAAGAGGCATTTCCTCTCCCTCTTCTCTCGCTCTGTCTTTCTCATTCTCTGCAGTAAAGAACAAAGGGGGTGGGAGGGAGGGAGGGAGGGAGGGTGGAACTTTATTCCATTTGGAAAATAATGTAAATGCAGTGGGGAAGTTGAAATGGAATTACAGCAACAGTTTATGGTACGAAGTAGTCTCGTCTGTGATCGCTTTGTTTTTCTGAGATGGGAAGAACATTCTAGGGCTTTGTATTTCTATCGGCTGTCTGATTTGCAAGGCATCGCAAGAATGTCAAATTGGAGATCTTCATCATTAGACATGGTGGTCCTGTGGTAATAACAATCCTCTCTCTGTTTCTCTCTCTGTTCCCTCAGCGTATGCCCCTGAGGATGAGAAGGAGGCTGCCCTGCTCGATGAGGACCTGGAGGGGGAGGACTCTGCCGGGGAGGAGGAGCCTGCGGTCAAGTACATGTGCCAAGACAAGGACTTCCTTTTCAATGACCGGCCTGGTTTCCATGACTCCCCCGTGGCCGACTTCTCCGGCCATGAGTTGGACAATGAGTCTCACCTGAGTGAGTCCAGTGACCGCATGTCAGACTTTGAGAGTGCCTCTCTCAAAAACGAGGAGGAGGTCGCGAAGGTGCCCCTAACGTCCTTGTCGCCATCTTCCTCTGTCATGATGGCCACCACCACAGCTACAGCCATGGAGGATGGCGCCACCACCGGGCCAGACAGCCTGGAGCAGATGAAGGCCATCTACACCAGCTTCCTGACCAACTCTTACTGGTCGTCTCTGAACTTCAACCTCACCCAGCCGCCAGCGGTGGAGAAACCTCCACGCAGCCACAGCAGCAGCAGCAGTAGCAGTAGCAGCAGTTGTGGCAGCAATGGCAATGGTTACGACTGGCACCAGTCCGCCGTGGCCAAGACCCTCCAGCAGGTCTCTCAGAACCAGAACCGGCTCAACCACCCTGCAGCGGAGCAAAACAACCTATTCAGCACCGTGCAGCTCTACCGTCAGAGCACGAAGCTCTACGGCTCCATCTTCACAGGTGCCAGTAAGTTCCGCTGCAAAGACTGCAGCGCTGCCTATGACACGCTGGTGGGGCTGACTGTACACATGAATGAGACAGGCCACTACCGCGATGACAACCACGAGACCGACAGCGACGGCACCAAGCGCTGGTCCAAGCCACGCAAGCGATCCCTCCTGGAGATGGAAGGGAAAGAAGATGCTCAGAAGGTCCTGAAGTGTATGTACTGTGGACATTCCTTTGAGTCTCTGCAGGACCTCAGTGTCCACATGATTAAGACAAAACACTACCAGAAAGTGCCTCTGAAGGAGCCAGTGACTCCTGTGGCAGCCAAGATCTTCTCCTCCGCCCGGAAGAGAGCCCCCATCGAGCTCGACCTCCCCAGCTCCCCAGACTCCAACGGGGGCACCCCCAAAACCTCCCTAAATGACCATAATGACCCCCTACAGAAGGCATCCAACCCCTACATCACCCCAAATAACCGTTACGGCCACCAGAATGGAGCCAGCTATGCATGGCAGTTCGAGTCCAGGAAGTCCCAGATCCTGAAATGCATGGAATGTGGCAGCTCCCACGATACACTTCAGGAGCTTACAGCACATATGATGGTGACCGGTCACTTCATCAAGGTCACAAACTCTGCCATTAAGAAAGGCAAGCCCATCATGGAGTCTCCCCCACCGCCCGTCCCCACCATCTCTGCCGGTGAGGAGAAATTCCAGTCTGTACCACTGGCAGCCACAGCATTCTCCCCACCTCCTCCACCCATACCTCCTCCCTCTAGTGTTTCCCCTGCCATGGCTGTGGAGATTAAGAAGGAGGAGAAGGAAGAGGAATGTATGAAGGAAACCACTAACAGCAGCAAAGACAAGAAGACCGGAGATGACGAGACAGAGGAGAAATTCGATATCTCCTCCAAATACTCTTACTTAACAGAGGAGGATCTAGAGGAGAGCCCTAAGGGAGGGTTTGACATCCTCAAGTCCTTGGAGAACACAGTGACATCAGCCATCAACAAAGCACAGAACGGTGCTCCCAGCTGGGGAGGCTACCCCAGCATCCATGCTGCATACCAGCTCCCAAACATCATGAAGCTTTCACTGGCCAACTCAGGGAAGAGCTCAGCTCTGAAGTACATGTTCCCCGGAGGAGAGATCCTGTCCCAAAACGCCAAAAACCAACCTCTGATCTCCCCGCCCAGCCGTCAGACCTCTCCTCTCCCCAAAAACAACTTCCACGCCATGGAGGAGCTGGTGAAGAAGGTGACTGAGAAAGTAGCCAAGGTGGAGGAGAAGATGCGGGAGCCGAATGTAAGGGCGTCCCCACTGAGACGAACCACACCCTCCCCCTGCAGCAGCGAGGCCGGGGAGTCAGCCAGAGGGGAGTCCCCTAAAGAGAGGAGAGGGTCTAAAACCCCAGAGAGCATCGGAGGAGGCAGCCACAAAGACTGTAACGGTGACACCAATATGAAGGAGTCGCTGGAGAATGGAATGGAGTCGGCTGTCAAATCCCCCATCTCTGCCTTGTGTGGCAGCACAGCCATTATTACAGACCACCCGCCAGAGCAGCCCTTCGTCAATCCTCTAAGTGCGCTTCAGTCCGTGATGAACGTCCACCTGGGTAAGGCAGCCAAGCCTGCACTTCCGTCCCTGGACCCCATGAGCATGCTCTTCAAGATGAGCAACAGCCTGGCAGAGAAGGCCGCGGTCGCCGCTTCCACCCCAGCTCAGACCAAAAAAAACAACGAGCACCTAGACCGCTACTTCTACCATGTCAACAACGACCAGCCAATAGACCTGACCAAAGGCAAGAATGAAAAGAGTAGCTCCCTGGGTTCAGCTGCCCTGTCGTCATCCACATCAACACCCTCCTCTGTCTCCCCCTCCTCCACAGCCACCATGGCCAAGGCCTCATCTGCTGTGGCTTCATTCATGTCCAACTCCCCGCTGCGTGAGAACGCCCTGTCTGACATATCAGACATGCTGAGAAACCTGACAGAGAGTCAAGCCTCTAAGTCCTCCACGCCCACCAGCCTGTCGGAAAGGTCTGACCTCGAGGGTTCCACTCAAGAGGAGCTAGAGGAGATCTCTCCAGCCCAGAAACGCAAGGGCCGGCAGTCCAACTGGAACCCCCAGCACCTGCACATCCTACAGGCCCAGTTCGCTGCCAGCCTCCGGCAGACTGGCGATGGGAAGTACGTGATGTCAGACCTGAGCCCCCAGGAGAGGATGCACATCTCCCGTTTCACAGGCCTCTCCATGACGACCATCAGCCACTGGCTGGCCAACGTCAAGTACCAGCTGAGGAGAACCGGAGGGACGAAGTTCTTAAAGAACCTGGACTCAGGCCACCCAGTGTTCTTCTGCAGCGACTGTGCTTCTCAGATCCGTTCCCCCTCCACCTACGTCAGCCACTTGGAGTCTCACCTGGGCTTCAGACTCCGAGACCTGGCCAAACTGTCTGGAGAGCAGCTTGTCAGCCAGATCTCACGTCACGCCAAAAGCCTGTCCGAAAAACTGCTCTCCAACCACTCCAACTCTCACTCCCACGCCCACTCCCCGTCTCCCTCCCCCGACGAGGACGGCAGCAGCACCTCGTATCAGTGCAAGCTCTGCAACCGGACTTTTGCAAGCAAGCACGCAGTCAAGCTCCACCTGAGCAAGACCCATGGGAAATCCCCAGAGGACCACCTTATGTATGTCTGTGAGCTTGAGAAACAGTAGCACTAAGCTGTGGACATGCTGCACTCTCTCTCTCTCTCTCTCTCTCCCGTTCTCTCTTGGTCTATCTTTAGCCTTTCACAGACATTTCTTTGGAAAAAAGGACTAGAAACTATTAAGTGATGAAACTGCACAAAGATGCCATAGAACTACTGTTTAGTTTCGGCACATGGTTTCTGATTATCTTTAAGGTCGACTCACTCTGGCCCAAGAAGCTTTTGTTTGTTTATGCTCTCCTTTTTGCTGTTGTCACTGATGAAACATATGAAGGTTAAACAATATTTTAAAATGAAGTGGTATGTATTTGAAAGTTGTGTAAATTGGATTTGATTTCTTTATATTTTGGCATCATTGAGATGCGATAAGCTGCATGCATAAATTAAACAGTTTAGTTAAACACTTGGTAACTAAATCTGGTGCACTTTTCTTTTTTTTTCTCTCTCTCTTTCGCTCTCTTTTTGTTAATGTGACCTTTATGTGCTGGTGTCAGTCAGCATCTGAAATTTAACCCTCTGAGTACGGCCAAGCACTTCTACCCGAATGATCCCAAAACCCTTATCAAAGCAAAACATTTGAGATTGGAATTGACCAAGCTATTGTGTGGTTTGTAAGCTGCACAGTGAAAGTACTACATGTCCCTGTCCAACAGCCAATCTCTAAAGATGCATCGTACGTGATGCAAAATATCAATCTGAAGTCGTTTACTTTGTTTAAATCAGGGACCTTTATGAATTCAGGTCTGTGTAAAAAATGTATATAAAAACATATATACTAATTCCTGTCTAAATTATGCATCATTTTTATATTTTTAATTTAAGAGGAGTGTGACTATCTACTGGTGCACAATATATGAAGACATTAATGAAATTGTTTTGCACAATAGTTTTATAAATATGTTATTTAATCAAATGATATGAAAATAAGAGGAACAAAATTACCCAGAATTCTTTTATTTCCACCTCGTGCTCAAAGGGTTAAACCTCTAGTACAAGACAGTACATGTGCCGGTTTTTGAACGTTAAAATATAAAGGTTGTACAAAAGAAGTTACTGTAAGAAGTAATGAAGAATTCCACATGTAACCTCTTATTTATAAGCACTCTTGGTTGTCGTTTCATATCGTAGAATGCCTTTCGATTGGTATTTCTTCTTTTTTTTTTCTCCTGTCTAATTACTCTCCACAATTCCGCACTGCAGCTTTATCTTTTTGGGATATGAAAGGTAACCATGGTTACCTCACCTCTGATTGACAGTTCTGCTACATTTTTTGGCAGTTCATTTGCTAAAGTAACTGACAGCTGCCAGTGTACAGAAATCTTAGGTGTAAAATATTGGCATGTAAACAGCACAGACACTGTTATGCATTCTGTGCCGTGGTTTTGTTGTTGTTGTTGTTGACAATGAAGCACCCATTATATGACTTCATATAACCTTTTTTTTTCTACTGCAGCATTAAAGGAAACAGTTTTTTGCAATAACACTGTGTGTCGTGGCTCACGATTATGTAGGTGCTGTGAGTTTTCTAATGAGCACATTAAAAATGAAATTGTTTTCTGGCGGGTGGTGAGTTCTAGACGAGTTTACAGTGAGTGGCAGGGCCCTGCAGAAGATGAAAGCTGTCACACCATCATCCTGTGTGTTTCCACAAAGCTCTGCCTGGAGCCGGAATAGCCTATGGGCCATATCAGGGGCCTCAGAGACAGACACCACCCAAACACTATAGTGGTGGCACCAGTATAACCATCAAGTGTGTGTGTGTGTCAGTCATACATTCCTCTCCATTCTAATGTGTTGCTCTACGTAGGAAAAGGGATATAGAAACCACATACTGAATACTGAACAACAGGTAACTCCTAGCTGTGTGATAGGCCCTTCCCCCTCCATCTCGTTGACTGGATGTAGACTAGAGGATAATTGCATAAACCCTGGCACTAGCTGTCTCATCGTCAACATTTTATTCCCCGCTCTGTAATTAACCCAGACTTCCATTTTGTGTGTACAGTAGATCAACAACAACACAAAATAGGGGAGACCGTTGTTTAGGCCTCGTGGAGGGTGACAACAATGCAACAATGATGAGCTCATGGCTTTGGAGTCCTATTCTATAAGCAACAACGATTAAACGCAGTCTATCGGTACAGTTAGTTAGTTGGTTACAGACACTAGGCCCATTGCCTCTCCATGAATCCGAACATTCACACACAATAGAGGAGGTGGAGAAGGAGGGATGGAGGATTGTTTCTCAACTGTTACTCTTTTGTCCTTCTGGTCTGTTCTCTTCTTTGAGCTGCTGAATATGTTTTGCGTCAGGGCCTGTCACCAAAACCACCTCACAGATAAACTCCTACACACAGTTATAGACCAACATCCACACACACACACACACACACCCTTCAGGAGCCAGGTAGAGGGACTTCATCCGTGGTGACAAGGTGCCGCTGTATGTGAAAATGTCAGCCTTCACAGCCGTGCCTGACGTCTGGCGCCGTATTTAAGGCTCTCATTAGTCGCAAAGAAAATACGCGTGAAATTGAAGTGTAAGAAAAGTATTTTCTCTCCCCTCTCACATCCAGGTAGCGCAGAGTAGGCTCGGCTTATTAAGGTTCAAAACAGGCGTGGAGGAGACAATGTGTAGCCAGAAGCTGCACACACACACACACACACACACACACACACACACACTCGCACTTATTCACTATGTTTTCCCTACAATCCCTCAGACGACAGGCTTCATCTCTACAGATAGATGTGTGGATGTACTCCATTTAAAATGAATATCGAAACAACAAATGGTCACGTGTGCAGGATTTTGGATAAACGTACTTTTTATTCTACATGGTGTGAGTGCTATGCCAAATATGAAAAGGAAATGTCCATGTGAAATGAAAGGAATGCACTGGCTCAAATACGCCTTGGAGACTAGCATATTACTTCTGTTTTGGATATGTACCTTTGTGCTTGCACATTACTGCGCCATTGTACCCAACACAATGCAAACGTCGACATCCTCCTGGGAGGAGCGTACAGCACAGCACAGCCGATGTGCAACTTTAAGCTGCTCAGACTCCTTAATGTAGCGAGGTGTACCGCAGATGCAGATAGCTTTATCAGGTGTAATGTAATACGCACTCAGTGGATCCACACTGCACAATGGATCCACACTGCACAATGGATCCCACACTGCACAATGGATCCACACTGCATAACACAGGACAAAGCCCTTACAACAGGCAAATGCGGCACGTCTACAAATACCATGTGATTCTCCTTCCCAGCTAGCAATTCACTGTTCTTCTGAGGATGCTTTTAGGGCTTTCGAGATTCTGAATACTGCTGCCCTCCTTTCACTTGTTCAAGTGAGTGTTCCTGAAACGGCACTACAAAAGCATTCCATGTAGTGAAGCCCCATTTTCAGAAGTAATTCCTTAGACGTTGACGAGGGGAAATGATTCTGAGTAAGACGTGTGTCACATCCTGCTGTTTAGGCTATAGGGATTTCGAATGATAAGCAAATGCAAACACAGGTGTTCAGGTTGCACACAAAAGTACACTTACACGTGCCGTGAAATATGTTGCCCAGCAGGCTCGTGGAATCGCACGCTCACACACGCACACACACAATAGGCCTGGATTTATTCTCACCACTGTTGACCCCATGTTGTACAATCTCTGGAGAGGCCCTTGAGCTCGAAGGGACTTCTTTAACTTCTGTTATTTACATGCCTAATAATTCACTTCTCCAACAACACCTTCAACCTTGGAAGCAGTCCCATTAGACATGCTAATTTAAGGGGGGGACCTGTAAATTCTCAAACGCAAAAAAATATATATATATACTAATGTGAAAAATACTGGCATGCGTCTAAATCACGGGTGTGTCCCGCTGACCTGACCGTTACCCCAGCCTGCAGAGAGAGGGAGGGAGAGAGGGAGTGGGGAAGGCGGAGGAAAGGAGGAAGAGTGGAGCGGGGGCTTGTAATGCACCACCGTAGATCTTCCGGCCGTCACGTTACCAAAGTATCTTAAAATAACGCGTGTGATGAATGTGCAATTTCCTTAATTTACGGGGCTGTGGTGTGCTCAGGGCTACACGCTGGATGGAAATCTTAAATGGGGCTTGAACAGCACTCCTCACAACAAGAAATCAATATGCCATGCAGCTTAGGGAACTATCTGCTCTGGCCAAGGAGTGTGGGGTCATTTCCTCTAAACGCCACATACACTGTTCACACCACCACAAAAAAAAGAATCTCACACACACACACACACACACACACACACACACACACACACACACACACACACGAAACACACACGCAGAAACACACATGCTCTGTGTGTGTGGATTCAATAGAATAACGACACCTGTGTTCTTTATTGCAGAACAGGGGACAAACATAAGCTCTATGTAACAACAAAGACCATAAAGATTTGCAGCCATATTACACCACGGATCTTCACCCTAGATAAGACAGAAATGGCCCTCAGGACTGAATAGGCCTACATGCCACATATAGACCTACATAGAATGGCATGCACTTAGGCCTACAGTTACAAGCACCCGCAGTGAATACACGCACATACAAGCAAACACTCAGACAAAGTGGCAAATTATAGCATTGTTTGCCATACTGTCTTCACAGAACAGGAATAGTTTCATGGCTGAAAATGTTCAGTATTTGCGGAGGCTATCTATTAATCCGTTTGGATTTGCCTTGGTAACAACATCATTCCAATGTGTCTTTGAAACATGATGAAATGGTGGCCCCCAGGGACACACCGAAATGATGCATTTCTACTGCTGTCATATCATAGCCACAGTACTGTCCTCATGACACTGGTCATGCTCTTTACTTACCCATCTGCCTGGTGGAAGTGGAAGGGTTTCTGATGGCCACTGGAACTGGAAGGAACAGCTCTGGTTGAGTTGTTGCATGGTGCAGAGAACTGCTCCCTAATGGAGTTTGATGGAAATGCAGTAAGTTCGCTTGCCAGGCTTATTTCAGTAATGTACCTATTGAATTCATTTGACTCAGTTAGCAAGCTAGTGAGCTTGCTCAGCTGGTTAGCATCAGTTAGCTAGCTAGCTAAGTAAGTGTCGAGGGGTGGCTAGCTTTTCCACGTGCATGTATGTTAGCTACCTAGTGCTGCTAACCTGGGTAAATGCAAGAGCGTACTCATTAGGTGTGCTTGCTGAAGGCAAATCACAGCTTTAGATTTCTTATAGTCTTATTATTATTATTTTCTTCCACACGTTCTGACCAGTAACCGATTGAAGCTATCCATATGAAACAATCTTCCAAATGTGTAGAGTCTCGCACCTTAGATTGCTTTTTACATTTGTTTTATTTCACCTTTATTTAACCAGGTAGGCAAGTTGAGAACAAGTTATCATTTACAATTGCGACCTGGCCAAGATAAAGCAAAGCAGTTCGACACATACAACGACAGAGAGTTACACATGGAGTAAAACAAACATACAGTCAATAATACAGTATAAACAAGTCTATATACGATGTGAGCAAATGAGGTGAGATACGGGAGGTAAAGGCAAAAAAAGGCCATGGTGGGAAAGTAAATACAATATAGCAAGTAAAACACTGGAATGGTAGATTTGCAATGGAAGAATGTGCAAAGTAGAAATAAAAATAATGGGGTGCAAAGGAGCAAAATAAATAAATTAATTAAATACAGTAGGGAAAGAGGTAGTTGTTTGGGATAAATTATAGGTGGGCTATGTACAGGTGCAGTAATCTGTGAGCTGCTCTGACAGTTGGTGCTTAAAGCTAGTGAGGGAGATAAGTGTTTCCAGTTTCAGAGATTTTAGCTTGATAGCTTTTACACTTTTTTAACTACGACACATTATTGTATCATCTCCAATGCATTTCAAGTACAATGAAAAAGCCATTACACTTGAACTCTTATCAATTCCAAACCAACGTTGAGATGTTCAGACTGACCGTACTTAGGTTGCTTGTCAAAAGCTTTTTGATACCATAGATCATTTTTTAAAACATCCTAAACCATAGGAATACAGAGGTAGCTACAGCATTCAAAATGGCCCTGTTCCTTGGCCAATTAAGCTATAAGATCAACTTTAAAAAGTTCAGACTATCCTAACTTCAAATTCTTAAAAACTTTGATCAACTATAACTATGTGAATGTGCATAAATTGTCATAAAATAACCCACCAACAGTTTTGAACCATTCATGTTAGAGACACCAAACCAACTTTCACATGTTCAGGCTATCCTAACTTATATTCTTTTAAATGTTTATAAACTATAACTGTATAAATTAGCATCAATTAGTTCAGGCTATTCTATCCTATCAATCAATAGATCCTTCACAAGCTAGAACAGGAACCACATTTTCTTCAGGAAATGTACTTTTCTAGTTGTTTACTACATTCGTGACACTTTTGTACTATAACCATGATAAACACCAGAAAAAGAAAAGCCAAACCATGCCGTCTACCAGTTAGCTGGGAAGATACCTGAAGGTAAGTTTGCATTATTTCTGATAATACAGATATGAATGAAATGGTAACATAATCCTAACCAGTGGTGTATATTGTGTTGGCACTGCCATAGCACACAATGGTAAAGGGGATGAGCAATTACGATATCTAAAGTGAGAATACGCCATGAAAGTGACGTGTTCAAAGTATGTCCTACTTCCGGGTCATGTCCCATAACCTCTTGACTAGACTTCCAGATTCTATCATCAAATTCACGAAAACAAGGTTGTTTAAGATATATACTTTATATGTACAATCATACTTGTAATCGTGTATTGACTTGGTCATACCCGATGCCTTTTCTCAAAATATTCGACGATCATCAAGTAAGACACATTGCTGAAAGTTAGAGAAGTCTAATTTGGACTACATCTCCTAACCTACTACTTTGATAGCATGCCAGAGCGTGCCTGCTCAAGCTGAGGACTTACAGGACGGTAAGAGCCCATCAGTTACAGGCCGTTTGATACGTTTTATATTAGATTACGCTGATTGTTTTTTGCTGAACATTACCTGCCATTACTTTTTTTAATACAAAAAAATGTTTAGTTTGTAGCTGTCAAAAATGTGTAGTTTATGTGTGTAGTTCTAGACTTTGACGATGCAAAGAAATATATATAAATCTCCCCCTTTTCTCCCCAATTTCGTGGTGTCCAATTATTAGTAGTTACTATCTTGTCTCATCGCTACAACTCCCGTACGGGCTCGGGAGAGACGAAGGTCGAGAGCCATGCGTCCTCCGAAACACAACCCAAATAAGCTGCATTGCCTTTTAACACAGCGCGCATCCAACCCGGAAGCCAGCCACACCAATGTGTCGGAGGAAACACCAACACCGTGCACCTAGCGACCTGGTCAGCGCCCACTGTGCCCGGCCCGCCACAGGAGTCACTAGTGCGCGATGAGACAAGTATATCCCTACCGGCCAAACCCTCCCTAACCCGGACGACGCTAGGCCAATTGTGCGTCGCCCCATGGACCTCCCGGTCGCGGCCGGCTGCGGCAGAGCCTGGGCTCGAACCCAGAGTCTCTGGTGGCACAGCTAGCATTGCGATGCAGTGCCTTAGACCACGATGATGCAAATTTGAGGCTCATTTTTAGCCTACAAAACAAGGAATATGGAAGTAAAATTGACACGTCACTAGCACGTCATGTTGAATAGAATAGAACTTTATTGTCCATAATGTAGCCAACAGCGGACATGTGTCTCCTGCTCCGTTCTCAAGACAGCACACATCACGGTATACAGTTGAGAAGAGCGTAGGGTCAAGCTACAGGGCAGCACCACTGGATGAAAAGCAAGTTGTGGGGTTAGGGGCCTTGCTCAAAGGCCCAACTGTAGGGGAATGTCTTTAGGATGTGAACATAGTAGCCCTCGAGTTGCTAGACCAATTCCCCCTTATTTTTCTAGCACCTGGCCAGGGAATTGAAACAGGCCATCTTTCGGTAAAACGTCCAGCTCCTTAGCCGCTGGGCTACCTACCGCCCCGAGTAGGCTATTATAAATTGCTATAAGTGTATAAAGGAATTATATGTGCATGCCTCACAGAAAGTGCCACCAAAAACAACACAATCTAATGTAGGCATAGTTCTGCAACACAGTTCCTCGTCCGCTATCCACTGTAATAGACCTCGGGGTGGAGGTTAAAACCTTCTCAAGCAAGACTATCCCTTTCACATTGTCACTGAAGGGTCAAGCAGTGTTCTCCCACAGTCCTGCTGTCTAGTTACACAAACATGGCCCTGGCTCTGCTGACCTGTCACTCACCCCTGTGAACCTCTTCACAGGGGTCAGCTAATGGCTGCAGGCTGCCACCCTGCCAATGGTAGGGAACAGAAGAGCTCTAACTGAACTGATGTCTGTTATCTGTTCCCTGGTCAGCCTTTAGATCTTTCCATGTTCTAGGAAATGCATCACCAGTCAACAGAGTTAACAGAATCGCCTCTTTGAACCTTCAAACGCTTTCTTTCCCCCCTGAAGTGCTGTAAGACAATATTGGTGGCTGAGTTCATACTTTATCCCTGACTAAATAGAATATGTTCAGATCCAGAAAGATGATATCTGGCCCTAGCCTATAGATACAATATTGAAAGTGTGCTTGGCTTGTTGCTCTAGCTTTCATCAGATAAGATGTGATGTTGTATGGTACCTCACGCGTACACCGCTTACATTCGTGTTGCATCTTCATGTATTTCTTTCTTATACAACAAACCTGCAAACACCCTGCAGCTACAGCCTGTTAGGGCTTCACGGTAACTATAACCATGACTACATGATGGTTGTTGTCGCTGTTGGTTCTGCTGTTGCTGTTGTTGTTGATCATAGTTTACTATAGGCCTACTCTTTCTACTGCAGCTATTGCTGTTTGGGATTTCAGTAGTAATCCATAGCTGACCAGCATGGTTTGTGGCAACGTTTTAAGTGAGACGCTATTAAGAAAGAGGACAAATCAGTTTATCAGCAAAATGGATCTGTAAGTGGCTATTGTTCCTATCCGTCCCAGTGATCACAAAGGGTGGGCTCAGTTCTCCCAAGCTTTTTTTCTCCCATTGACGAATGTGAGGAAGCTGTCCCCCGCCCAGCCTCCGATGTGGAAATATCTTCCCAGGTCAGAGGTCAGACAGCCGAAGTTAGGTGATGAGGGAAAGTGCTTAGCACCATTTAAAATGACCCCCAGTCCCCATCCCACCCCCTGGAGCGATGTCCATCACTATCTCCTACTCTGGAGGATGTTGAGGGCTACACCAGTACACAGGGTCAAGCATCATCCTGCCCTCCCTCCCACTAAGGTACTAATAGAAAAGAAACAGTATCATTGGTTCAAATCCATGACCCCATGAAGAGTCATTTTTCTATTTTAATAGCCAGAGCAGATATATGCCCCGGGGGTGTCTCAATCTTCATTATGATTGTGCCAGTAACACAAAGAGAAATAGAGGATTGTTTTAACACATATTGTGGTGCATTGTGATCTTAATACTGTTGCCTCTGCAACAAAAATGACACTAGATCATCTATCGGATATTCATAAGAATTTGCTCCTAGGTGAACATATTTAGTTCCGTCAATATTTGAAATGAACCAAGAGACAGTGAGATAGTTGTATGTGCTATGATTACATGTGTTTGACAACATTGCAACACATTTCCTATTACTCCCAAATAACAGAAACGAGAAATTGCACATGTATCCACGTTTTAATAAAACATTTAATGCAATGTGTTGCTTTGAGTGATCATGAATGTAAATGCACTGTAATATATCAATGAGATTGCATTGGTGTGGTAATATCAAATGGACTAAGATCAAATTTGAATTCTGTGATCTGTTTTGATGAAGGGTAGGTTTAGTGATATCATGTGTGTCCCATGAGATGGCTATGTAACTTTTGGGACTAAACATGGTGGGTGGGTGGGAGGATGGGAGGGAGGGAGGGGGGGAGGGGGGGTTGATCCTGCCCCAATCTGAGATCCTCTCTATGGCTGAGCTCCTGGGATGACACCCGCTCACCAGTCCTCTTAAAGCTCGTTATCACACTTAAATTATTTCCTCCCACAAGCACCTTAATTAACACACGTCCGGACCACGTCTGGTCGCACAAATTGATTACAGCATCAGACCCAATGTCTGCAGTGCTGAAGCTATCACGGAACAAAGGACGAGCAGAACTCGGAAAGGCTCACAGGCTTGGAATCATGTAGAAAACACATTACATATGCTAGACGTTGTATGATATAACTGGCTCTGTTTTTCCACAATCAAATGCTAATGGCGGATGGGATTTAATGTATGCATATAGACCGAACAAAGGACAGCAGTAATCAGCCCATCTTTCCCACAGAAGTCTTTACCAGTGCTGTGGTGCTGCCTGGGCTGGGTAATTTCAAGCTTGGCCTCAATCACTGGCATTAGACATAATTTCAGTCCTGAAGGGGTTAATTAAGGGCTGCGTGAAAAGCCTGAATTAATTGGCTCATGTCCGAATGAGAAGAAGAAGAGAAAAAAATACATCTTGGCGTTTTTATACATTAGAACAGCTGACAGCAGTTAATTGCCACGGACATAAATAGAATCTCAATAATGAAAAAAGGAAAAAAAAGCAGGATAGAAAATATACTGAACTGAGTGGAAGTAGAGGTGAAGAATGCACCTTCTAAATGGGGTCAGTTTGTAAACCACGGATAGGCTCCCTCTGTTTTAAAAAGACAGAGTGGACAAGGGAGGAGAGCGAGGAGTGGTAGGTGTGTGCAGAGGGAAGGAACCTCTCTGTATTGTGGGTATTTAAAGTGAAGGTGCAGTGACGTCCGTCACGCCTCAGTGGCCATGAAACAGAGTCGGCAAAAAAGATGAAGGAGTGCTCTCCTCCTGAAAGGCTCATCAGGACTTGTCATCGCTCTAATGAATATCATTTAAATTGCTTTGTATATCGCAGTGAGTTTGGATGTCGATTTAATTTGCGCATGTGTTTGAGTTCTTCTGCTTGGCTAGGCGAACGGAGAGCGCTAGACTAATGAAAAGAGAGCTGGGGTGACAGCGTGATGAGACTCGACCTGATCAGATGGGTTTGAAAGGAATTTCTGACAGAGAATAAAACACACGCACACGCGCACACGCACACACACACACACACACACACACACACACACACACACACACACACACACACACACACACACACACACACACACACACACACACACACACACACACACACACACACACACACACACTGCATTTCAGGATGTAACTGCAGAGAGGTTTGTGTTATCAAGGCTCCTGGTGCATTGTGGGAGTTGGAGCGCTGCACCTGTTGTAATTTGCAAATATCCCCTGTTGTGGGATGCACTAATGATTGTCGGGGAGCATCCAGGAGCTAGGGATATGTCAAATAAAACCACAAGTCTTTCCTGTGGATGAACCATCCCTGTTTTTAAGCATGGCCTTATCAAAATGAAATTACAATATATGCTGATACCGTATTTTAACCTTCCCTTCAAATCGGCTTCTCCCTCCCCCATTCCTGTGTGCGTACTGTACTCGCACTTCTCACTGAAAGCCGTGAAATATTACAACCTTTCCCAAAGCAAAAGATATAAATCCATATTGAGGAATTGCAAAAACAGCACAAAACATTTCCAGCCTGGCGGTATCTAGTGAGGCGCTTATGATTTAGCATTGCAGGTGTATCTGAAACTGGGAGTAGCAGACAAAGGCCGGACGCCTTTTTCCTGAGCACTTATGTAATGTGTATTTCATTACAATTACCCTGGGTATTTAAACAAGTCAAATCCAATTATGAATCACCACTTAGCAATTAACCCAATCAATTAGAAGTTCATGCTTGTCATTTCAGTATGTGTCACAGATGTGGAAAGGGTGCAGCGAATTCAGCACATTATCATGGTAATCATGGTCATGGAAGAGAGGCAGGAACATGTTAATCAATAATCAGTAATTGGGGAAGCTCCTCTGAAAATATAGTTTACCAAGCTACCGATTACTTCGCACTGGAGGAAGTTGAGCTACACTAAAGCTACCCTTAAGAAAATGTTCCAGTTTACTTTGAAAAAGTAGTTCCAGACTACAGAAAAATGGTTATATCTAAATCTGAAATGGCATCGAAATGTCATAGAATGAAAATTGCAAGAACAGATCACTCTGTGGTCAGATGTTAAAGCGCAACTGAAGGCAATATAAACTACATCTCTGATAGAAAACGGCCCATGTGGCATCGATATGAGTAAGAAACATCTATTCTAGTGTCAAAACTGATTACAAAGTGTAAATAAGATTATTTTGGACATAAGGTTAGTCTCGTACAAAGAGTTTTGAAAGTAAGTTTGTCATGACTTACTTGAGGGTTAGGTTTTGATTTCAACAATGCTCACTTGCCCACGAACACGGGATACACAGCTGCAGTGTTTGTGCTTTATCCAATCCTACCACACACAGACAGCGAGACAGACTTCCCAGCAGCACAGCAGATCGGACTTTATTTACACAAGACAACCCGTCTCAGCATGTTTTCACTTGAGAAATGTTGCACCTAACACGTTACCTAGATGTAAAATTGTGTAACCAAAACCTCTGCAAAAACTTCCAAATTTATTAAAGATTTCTTGAGTTGTGTTTTTTTTAGGGGGTGAAACTGGCTTTGTTCCTGTGGTGTCTCGTGGGGGACAAACATCAGTAACTGCCACACCCCAAAGACTGAAACCTAGTTTTTCTAAATGAGCAACAGAGAAACACATTTACATTTACATTTAAGTCATTTAGCAGAATCAGAGCGACTTCAAACACATGTCAGAGCTCAGTCTAACAGAATTTGTCATTCATCCCATCAAACACAAAAAGTGTTTCAAGTGAGAATTATGCGGGTCTGATGCCGAAAACTAAAAACTAGCCAATCTTGCCTACTTCATCAAAAACAGTGAGTAGTTCCAGTAGCTAGCTACACCGCTACATGGCCAAAATAAGTTATTAACTACTGAAAGCACTACCAAGATTTGATTTTAGTTCAACTACTACTACTGCAACATGTTGTTTAATTACAAGTTCACTACTCTCCAACACTGTCAATACTGATTAAACTGCTCTAGCACTAGCTTCAATGCACAAGACGCTGGATGTGACATAGCTGTTGTTGTCACAGTCAACACCTCTTTTGGATCTTTTCTACAGTATCCTAGTAGAAAATAATATCACAGGCTGGAAGCTAAACTAGTGCAGACCCTTTAGTCAAAAATGACACAAATTGTACACTGGAGTGAAAGCTGTCGTATTAACTACCCCCTCCTTCGGTTGGTACAACAATCAGTCTGCCTTGGAAAATATCAACAGAGCCCATGGAGAGGCAGCTAGCATCCCTGACCACGCAAGTTAAACAGAGATCCATAATAGGATATTCAACTTTAACTACCTCGTATTCATTCCAATCATCTGGGAAAGAAATGACCAAAACTTCAGGCTCGAAATTTCATTTGTGTCGCATCGGAAAGGTTGAATTTATGGGCCCTTTTGTTAAAAGGGTATATGCTGCGCTGAAAAGTTCTCCAGGCCTTTTGCCGAGTCTCCCTGTGACATATGTCTTCATTTGAGAAACCTCAGCTCATGCCAGGGTGGAACTTTTATTGGCAGGCCCTCATTTCCCCCCGAGTGCTATAACTGTTGCACAGGAAATAAAGAATAAATGCCGACATACTTCCTATTGCTAAGAGTGATTTCATTACTTAGACACTGGACTAATTTGGGGAATGTGGCGGAAGGGAGTTTACACATACAATAGGGCCATGCCACACTTTTATACTTGCGTGTCTTTGAAAACCTACACATATGTTGCCTTACATATCAACTGTCCAACAAGGTTTTTGATGTAGGCATCATTGAATTTGTATGTTCTGTACTTGGCATCGTAGATACTGTACGTAACTGCACTGCAGTTTATGCGTTTACTGATTTACAACTATTACTTCAGGCAATCATGGAGAGAGATTGTCTTGAAAATGTCTTTAAACCGACCTCTAAAGGAAAGAGTCGCCCATTTTGAATGTTATATTGTTTCTGTGTATCTCTGAGCGATGTTCTATCGATTCCCGGGGGCATTTCATGACTTCATGTGTATCTGAGCTATTGCCGATCAAGCAGGCAGAAAAAAAGAAGGAATCATAGAAGGAGAAGAAATTCAATCTCAGTGGAAGAATCTGCAAGCAGCTGATCGGCTGATGAGATGAGAGGTTGTCATGACGAGGGTCGGTTGGGAGATCTCTCCTCTTAACTAACCTACATCTTGACAGAGCAATCAAGTCCCCCGGAGCGTAATTAAATGATAAGTTCATATTTGAGGGACAATTGTGTGGTGTCGGCGAAGTTGTCACGGCGCTCGCTGGCGTGATGAATACCCTTATTAGCAGCCACAGTGCATACTGTCAGAGAGGGCCAACCAGAAGGGGTGAACAACAGGATGACCCCCCCCCCCCCCCGACACTCTGCTCCCCCTTACAGTCAGCCCCCTGTGATCGCTTAAGATATCCTCACAAAGGGCAGTTAGAGGTAAACAGGACATGCACTCTACCATGTCACATGAAAGAACGTGCTCCTGTAAATCAATGAAAGATGATGTACGCGCGTACATTGAACTGTTTGATAGGCAAACTGCTTTTCGATGCAAGGCTGGCAGCTGAGATGCACAAGCACAAGCGTCTAAGGCCCAGGTGAATGAAGCTCCAGTGCCAATTGTCAAACACCCAATTGGACAGACGTATGGGAATTGTTAGCAACATTTGGCCATAATGTTTTCCCTGTGCTTTTCTTCTAGTCAACTCATGCGAGAATCATCTTTGAAAAGGTGGGCAGATATAATGCACTAACAGCAATTGAAAGGTGAGTAAACAGTACACTCTAACCTCCATGGAAAAAAAGAGGAGAGTTTTCCTCCTTTCTGTAAAATCCCCTCCCTTCCTTTCAGCGGCAAGTCCCATTTACGTTAAGTCCCATTTGCTTTAATCCTGCATGGTGTGGCAGTAGCACGGGCTCCGCAGGACTCCATTGTAACACTCTCTCATTGTGTCTGGAGCATAAGGCAGTCTCTGTTGTCTAGCCAGCTTCCCCCCTCTAAACACAGCTTGTTTTTTCAATGGGTACTTCCTTCTTAAGAAAATAAACCTGCTGTCTTTGACTGTATCCCCAACTGTACTGTGAGACGGATGACAGAGGAGTGTGGGTGTATTGAACTGAGGGGGGGGGAGCATAGGTTAAAGGAGGCGGAGGTTGAGGTGGTACCATCAGCCAAGGAAAACTAAGAGTGTGAGTGAAACCCAACCGACACATATGATATGAGTCATTCTTAATAATTACAAATGCAAAGCATGTTTCATATTTAACAACAGGAGCTCGTACGCCACTAACGTAGGGTTTGGATAGAAAAGGAAAATGTGATACATAATTGAAAGATAATATTAAAATCTTCAAATGACTCTATGAAGTCCTGCTGCTGAACGACTGGCAATAAAGTATGTTCCACTTCAGGTTCAGTGTAAATAAATCAGACCAGAGGAGAATATAGTTCAATTGAACCTTTATAGAACTTCTACGTAAAGGTCACTTTTTTCCCCCTGGTAATTTAAAGATCAGAAGTCTCTACTCTGTCAGCCAAAAGCAGCATGAGGTCATACTTTTAATCACTTCTACACCATATGTACAAAAATCTTACCTTTGCTCAAACATCTGAGCTACATCCAAATCTATATACTGAATAGTGATACATTTCACAGTTTCCCCCTCAGTGCTTTGTGTTGCGGCCATGTTTCACAGAGTAATAAGTAATTAAACACTGCACATGCGGAGAAGGGGAACCTCTCCTGAAATCCCAGTGATTGGGTCTGTTGCTGAATGAATGGATGGATACTGTTTTCTCAGTATAGCCCGCATTCCACAGTGACAGCAGCGTGAGTCAAGGTCATTTGTTTGATTTTTTCCTTGTAAATCTGTCCGTAACTCATCCATTGGACCCATCCTGGCCACACTTGAAACATTCGGTTAGGGAGAGGCATGTATTTACTGCATGACGCAGAGAGAGAGAAAAAAAAAGAGTGAGGAAGAGACAGAGACAACAGAAAAGGATTGGATTGTGTCATTGGAAGGCTGAAAGAGGGGAGGATATGTAGTAGACCTGTTTAGAATGAAAGAGAGAGTAAGTAAGTAAGTACACTGGGGGACAGACTGAGGGAAAGAGAGGAAGGGAGGGGTGGTAGCTCATGTCCGTCAGGGTAATACTTTAAAAAAGCGCCTCCCTCTCTCCTTTTACCCCCTCAGAGAGCCCTGTCACATGCAGTTTGTCCTGATGTCTGACGGATTAGCTCAAGACACTCGTCTCAGGGCCCTCCTCTATATGTCGTTAATTTAATGCATGATGACGTGGCCAATTACGGCGAGGCTGCACGCTCAAATAGCATGTCAAAACCTGTGTATCAATCTATTAGATCCTGTCTCCTTGCGCATTACAAGGCACCTTAAAGCACATATCCGTGCATAGGGGAAAGTGCTGACCTCATGGGGAATGGGCCTGAGATCTCACCACAGCCTTAAAATCCTTAACGAGACATACCTCAACACAACGGCCCTGCCTGTGTCTGAGAACTCTCCTCCAATATTACTATAAACATGCTTGCTGTAATACGCATAGTCAAAGAGAAGAGGTACAGTATTAGTATTAGTATCCATAAAAGTATGGATTTATTGACTTGCGTTTCCAAAGGTAACCTATTCCTAGTCTGGTCATATAGGAGCTACTGCATTTCACCTGTCCTTGTTATGCAGGAAACATTCTTCTGGGTGCTGCCATGGTTGCACCCCCTTGGGCAGCCTGACATGTTGCCCACTCTCATGCCATCCAGACACTTTCACATTCATCTTGAGAGATGCCCCCGAGCCACTTTGACAAAACATTGTAGCAAGTCAAAGTTTGTCTGATGAGATGTTGTTGACTGAGATTGATGCATGCTGAAACACTACTCCACTATACGATAGAAAATGAGTACAGTTAATTGTGTAGTCTATGTGTGCGTGTGTGTGTTTGTGTATGTGAGAGTAATTCCAAATCAATCTCTCTATCGCTCTTTCTCTCTCTATTTCTCTCTCGTGGGACTTCTCCTCTGACAGTGAGGCTGTTAAGTTTGTCTGCCTTAGCTCATTCTTTGACGCTGTCACATTCGATTCCACTCAAAAAGTTCAGGCCCATCAACCACTTGCAAATTAGTAGCCCTTGTGCTCGGCA
This sequence comes from Oncorhynchus nerka, assembly GCF_034236695.1. Classification (NCBI taxonomy): domain Eukaryota; kingdom Metazoa; phylum Chordata; class Actinopteri; order Salmoniformes; family Salmonidae; genus Oncorhynchus; species Oncorhynchus nerka. The sequence goes on from NC_088422.1 coordinate 62,142,705, forward strand.
GTACATTTGTGCTGCCAGCGGCATCTTGTTCCTACCCACCACAAAGCTGCCATCCTGC
>NC_088422.1:62147762-62222165 GCF_034236695.1 Oncorhynchus nerka
CACTGAACTTCTGGAGAGAGTTTGCTGCACTGAAAGTAAAGGGGCTGAATAATTTTGCACGCCCAATTTTTCAGTTTTTGATTTGTTAAAAAGGTTTGAAATATCCAATAAATGTCGTTCCACTTCATGATTGTGTCCCACTTGTTGTTGATTCTTCACAAAAAAATACAGTTTTATATCTTTATGTTTGAAGCCTGAAATGTGGCAAAAGGTCGCAAAGTTCAAGGGGGCCGAATACTTTCGCAAGGCACTGTATGTTTTAGGAATTGTAATTATGAGATTTCTGTGGTTTGAATTTGGCGCCCTCTATTTTCACTGGTAGTTGTCATATCGATCCCGGTATTGGGATTGCAGCCATAACAAGTAAGGCAGTAGCACTTATTTCTCAATGCCAGAAACACATGTAATGGTAACTTAGAGCACCCCAACAAAACATTACCAAATTACAAACTTTTAAATAACTTATAATACAAGGTTGTTCTAAAAGTCGATTTTTTTTCACCAAATCAGCTCTAACTTCTGAACAAATCACACAATGCTGTCCCTACCATCAATGTGTCTTCTAAAGCATCTCAAACAGTCAGCAGCACCAGCAGAGACTGAGCATGATCATGGGCTTCAGTCAGTATGGAAGTCAAGCGGGTAAGTGAAACTCAAAGAGCTAGCTAACGTTAGCTAGCTATAGGGCATTTAGCTCACTTCTTCCGTCTAAATAAGACTGATAATAACCAAACGCAAACATGTCTGCCAACTGTTGGTAGTTAACTGCTGATGATGTCATACTATAGATAATACAAGGCTATGGGAAACAGTAGCACGTTTTCAAGGTGTTTGTGGGGGCAGTGCATTGCTGCGGAAATTGGGCCAGATGGCTTCGAGGAAGTTTTCTGTACAGCCTGCCAAGTGCGGGCTAAATTCAAAGGCAACGCTTCGGCCCGTGGATCCGATCGCAGATCTGGTGTTATTTTGGAGAAGCACCACAGCCTAGCTTTCTTTCGAGGGGTGGATTGTGGATTTTGCTCAATGGGAAAGTTAATTTTTTAATCTTAGGATAAATGTTGTCACAGTTGCTCCTTGTTGAAGTTGCAGCTGCTAATGTTAGCTTGCTATAGTTAGCAATCCTCTTCCTCCGGTTCTGAATTAATGTCTTGCTATTTCTATCTAGCTGTGCAAAATAAGTGAGCTAGATCTTGTTTGTGTACTGCCATATGTTGATAACATGGCTACATTTTTCGCTGGAATGGGCTAGTATATATCATAAATATAGCCAGCTAGCCGGCAAGCAAAAACCAGGACGAGAGGGAGAAGAGAATTCACTTTCTGTATGTTCACTGAAATACGTACTTCCACATGTAATTGATAACATTTCATTTATATAAATTTGTAATTGTGTTAATGTTGTGAATATTGTAGAAGAATCCTTACCACTGACAGGTTACCGTGTACAGTAGACTACAGACAATATGTTCCTCCACCATGTACAGTAGACTACAGACAATATGTTCCTCCACCATGTACAGTAGACTACAGACAATATGTTCCTCCACCATGTACAGTAGACTACAGACAATATGTTCCTCCACCATGTACAGTAGACTACAGACAATATGTTCCTCCACCATGTACAGTAGACTACAGACAATATGTTCCTCCACCATGTACAGTAGACTACAGACAATATGTTCCTCCACCATGACTACAGACAATATGTTCCTCCACCGTGTACAGTAGACTACAGACAATATGTTCCTCCACCATGTACAGTAGACTACAGACAATATGTTCCTCCACCATGTACAGTAGACTACAGACAATATGTTCATCCACCATGTACAGTAGACTACAGACAATATGTTCATCCACCATGTACAGTAGACTACAGGCAATATGTTCCTCCACCACGTACAGTAGACTACAGACAATATGTTCCTCCACCATGTACAGACAATATGTTCCTCCAGACTACAGACAATATGTTCATCCACCATGTACAATAGACTACAGACAATATGTTCCTCCACCATGTACAGTAGACTACAGACAATATGTTCCTCCATCATGTCCAGTAGACTACAGACAATATGTTCCTCCATCATGTCCAGTAGACTACAGACGGACAATATGTTCCTCCACCATGTACAGTAGACTACAGACAATATGTTCCTCCACCATGTACAGTAGACTACAGACAATATGTTCCTCCACCATGTACAGTAGACTACAGGCAATATGTTCCTCCATCATGTACAGTAGACTACAGACAATATGTTCCTCCACCATGTACAGTAGACCACAGACAGTATGTTCCCCCACCATGTACAGTAGACTACAGGCAATATATTCCTCCACCATGTACAGTAGACTACAGGCAATATGTTCCTCCATCATGTACAGTAGACTACAGACAATATGTTCCTCCACCATGTACAGTAGACTACAGACAATATGTTCCTCCACCATGTACAGTAGACTACAGACAATATGTTCCTCCACCATGTACAGTAGACTACAGGCAATATGTTCCTCCATCATGTACAGTAGACTACAGACAATATGTTCCTCCATCATGTACAGTAGACTACAGGCAATATGTTCCTCCACCATGTACAGTAGACTACAGACAATATGTTCCTCCACCATGTACAGTCGACTACAGACAATATGTTCTTCCATCATGTCCAGTAGACTACAGACAATATGTTCCTCCATCATGTCCAGTAGACTACAGACAGACAATATGTTCCTCCACCACGTACAGTAGACTACAGACAATATGTTCCTCCACCATGTACAGTAGACTACAGCCAATATGTTCCTCCACCATGTACAGTAGACTACAGACAATATGTTCCTCCACCACGTACAGTAGACTACAGACAATATGTTCCTCCACCATGTACAGTAGACTACAGACAATATGTTCCTCCACCATGTACAGTAGACTACAGACAATATGTTCCTCCATCATATCCAGTAGACTACAGACAATATGTTCCTCCACCATGTACAGTAGACTACAGACAATATGTTCCTCCACCATGTACAGTAGACTACAGACAATATGTTCCTCCATCATGTACAGTAGGCTCCAGACAATATGTTCCTCCACCATGTACAGTAGACTACAGACAATATGTTCCTCCACCATGTACAGTAGACTACAGACAATATGTTCCTACACCATGTACAGTAGGCTCCAGACAATATGTTCCTTTACCGTGTACAGTAGACTACAGACAATATGTTCCTCCACCATGTACAGTAGACTACAGACAATATGTTCCTCCATCATGTCCAGTAGACTACAGACAATATGTTCCTCCATCATGTCCAGTAGACTACAGACAGACAATATGTTCCTCCACCATGTACAGTAGACTACAGACAATATGTTCCTCCACCATGTACAGTAGACTACAGACAATATGTTCCTCCACCATGTACAGTAGACTACAGGCAATATGTTCCTCCACCATGTACAGTAGACTACAGACAATATGTTCCTCCACCATGTACAGTAAGCTACAGACAATATGTTCCTCCACCACGTACAGTAGACTAGAGACAATGTGTTGCTCCACCATGTACAGTAGACTACAGGCAATATGTTCCTCCACCATGTAGAGGAGACTACAGAAAATATGTTCCTCCACCATGTACAGTAGGCTACAGACAATATGTTCTTCCATCATGTCCAGTAGACTACAGACAATATGTTCCTCCATCATGTCCAGTAGACTACAGACAGACAATATGTTCCTCCACCACGTACAGTAGACTACAGACAATATGTTCCTCCACCATGTACAGTAGACTACAGCCAATATGTTCCTCAACCATATACAGTAGACTACAGCCAATATGTTCCTCCACCATGTACAGTAGACTACAGACAATATGTTCCTCCACCATGTACAGTAGACTACAGGCAATATGTTCCTCCACCATGTACAGTAGACTACAGACAATATGTTCCTCCACCATGTACAGTAGACTACAGACAATATGTTCATCCACCATGTACAGTAGACTACAGGCAATATGTTCCTCCACCATGTACAGTAGACTACAGACAATATGTTCCTCCACCATGTACAGTAGACTACAGACAATATGTTCATCCACCATGTACAGTAGACTACAGACAATATGTTCCTCCACCATGTACAGTTGACTACAGACAATATGTTCCTCCATCATGTCCAGTAGACTACAGACAATATGTTCCTCCATCATGTCCAGTAGTCTACAGACAGACAATATGTTCCTCCACCATGTACAGTAGACTACAGACAATATGTTCCTCCACCATGTACAGTAGACTACAGGCAATATGTTCCTCCACCATGTACAGTAGACTACAGACAATATGTTCCTCCACCATGTACAGTAAGCTACAGACAATATGTTCCTCCATCATGTCCAGTAGACTACAGACAGACAATATGTTCCTCCACCATGTACAGTAGACTACAGACAATATGTTCCTCCACCATGTACAGTAGACTACAGACAATATGTTCCTCCACCATGTACAGTAGACTACAGACAATATGTTCCTCCATCATATCCAGTAGACTACAGACAATATGTTCCTCCACCATGTACAGTAGACTACAGACAATATGTTCCTCCACCATGCACAGTAGACTACAGACAATATGTTCCTCCATCATGTACAGTAGGCTCCAGACAATATGTTCCTCCACCATGTACAGTAGACTACAGACAATATGTTCCTCCATCATGTCCAGTAGACTACAGACAATATGTTCCTCCATCATGTCCAGTAGACTACAGACAATATGTTCCTCCATCATGTCCAGTAGACTACAGACAGACAATATGTTCCTCCACCATGTACAGTAGACTACAGACAATATGTTCCTCCACCATGTACAGTAGACTACAGACAATATGTTCCTCCACCATGTACAGTAGACTACAGGCAATATGTTCCTCCACCATGTACAGTAGACTACAGACAATATGTTCCTCCACCATGTACAGTAAGCTACAGACAATATGTTCCTCCATCATGTCCAGTAGACTACAGACAATATGTTCCTCCATCATGTCCAGTAGACTACAGACAGACAATATGTTCCTCCACCATGTACAGTATACTACAGACAATATGTTCCTCCACCATGTACAGTAGACTACAGACAATATGTTCCTCCACCATGTACAGTAGACTACAGGCAATATGTTCCTCCACCATGTACAGTAGACTACAGACAATATGTTCCTCCACCATGTACAGTAAGCTACAGACAATATGTTCCTCCACCACGTACAGTAGACTAGAGACAATGTGTTGCTCCACCATGTACAGTAGACTACAGACAATATGTTCCTCCACCATGTAGAGGAGACTACAGAAAATATGTTCCTCCACCATGTACAGTAGGCTACAGACAATATGTTCTTCCATCATGTCCAGTAGACTACAGACAATATGTTCCTCCATCATGTCCAGTAGACTACAGACAGACAATATGTTCCTCCACCACGTACAGTAGACTACAGACAATATGTTCCTCCACCATGTACAGTAGACTACAGCCAATATGTTCCTCAACCATATACAGTAGACTACAGCCAATATGTTCCTCCACCATGTACAGTAGACTACAGACAATATGTTCCTCCACCATGTACAGTAGACTACAGACAATATGTTCCTCCATCATGTACAATAGGCTCCAGACAATATGTTCCTCCACCATGTACAGTAGACTACAGACAATATGTTCCTCCATCATGTCCAGTAGACTACAGACAATATGTTCCTCCATCATGTCCAGTAGACTACAGACAATATGTTCCTCCATCATGTCCAGTAGACTACAGACAGACAATATGTTCCTCCACCATGTACAGTAGACTACAGACAATATGTTCCTCCACCATGTACAGTAGACTACAGGCAATATGTTCCTCCATCATGTACAGTAGACTACAGACAATATGTTCCTCCACCATGTACAGTAGACTACAGACAATATGTTCCTCCACCATGTACAGTAGACTACAGACAATATGTTCCTCCACCATGTACAGTAGACTACAGGCAATATGTTCCTCCATCATGTACAGTAGACTACAGACAATATGTTCCTCCATCATGTACAGTAGACTACAGGCAATATGTTCCTCCACCATGTACAGTAGACTACAGACAATATGTTCCTCCACCATGTACAGTCGACTACAGACAATATGTTCTTCCATCATGTCCAGTAGACTACAGACAATATGTTCCTCCATCATGTCCAGTAGACTACAGACAGACAATATGTTCCTCCACCACGTACAGTAGACTACAGCCAATATGTTCCTCCACCATGTACAGTAGACTACAGACAATATGTTCCTCCACCATGTACAGTAGACTACAGACAATATGTTCCTCCACCATGTACAGTAGACTACAGACAATATGTTCCTCCACCATGTACAGTAGACTACAGACAATATGTTCCTCCATCATATCCAGTAGACTACAGACAATATGTTCCTCCACCATGTACAGTAGACTACAGACAATATGTTCCTCCACCATGTACAGTAGACTACAGACAATATGTTCCTCCATCATGTACAGTAGGCTCCAGACAATATGTTCCTCCACCATGTACAGTAGACTACAGACAATATGTTCCTCCACCATGTACAGTAGACTACAGACAATATGTTCCTACACCATGTACAGTAGGCTCCAGACAATATGTTCCTTTACCGTGTACAGTAGACTACAGACAATATGTTCCTCCACCATGTACAGTAGACTACAGACAATATGTTCCTCCATCATGTCCAGTAGACTACAGACAATATGTTCCTCCATCATGTCCAGTAGACTACAGACAGACAATATGTTCCTCCACCATGTACAGTAGACTACAGACAATATGTTCCTCCACCATGTACAGTAGACTACAGACAATATGTTCCTCCACCATGTACAGTAGACTACAGGCAATATGTTCCTCCACCATGTACAGTAGACTACAGACAATATGTTCCTCCACCATGTACAGTAAGCTACAGACAATATGTTCCTCCACCACGTACAGTAGACTAGAGACAATGTGTTGCTCCACCATGTACAGTAGACTACAGACAATATGTTCCTCCACCATGTAGAGGAGACTACAGAAAATATGTTCCTCCACCATGTACAGTAGGCTACAGACAATATGTTCTTCCATCATGTCCAGTAGACTACAGACAATATGTTCCTCCATCATGTCCAGTAGACTACAGACAGACAATATGTTCCTCAACCACGTACAGTAGACTACAGACAATATGTTCCTCCACCATGTACAGTAGACTACAGCCAATATGTTCCTCAACCATATACAGTAGACTACAGCCAATATGTTCCTCCACCATGTACAGTAGACTACAGACAATATGTTCCTCCACCATGTACAGTAGACGACAGGCAATATGTTCCTCCACCATGTACAGTAGACTACAGACAATATGTTCCTCCACCATGTACAGTAGACTACAGAAAATATGTTCATCCACCATGTACAGTAGACTACAGGCAATATGTTCCTCCACCATGTACAGTAGACTACAGACAATATGTTCCTCCACCATGTACAGTAGACTACAGACAATATGTTCATCCACCATGTACAGTAGACTACAGACAATATGTTCCTCCACCATGTACAGTAGACTACAGACAATATGTTCCTCCACCATGTACAGTAGACTACAGGCAATATGTTCCTCCACCATGTACAGTAGACTACAGACAATATGTTCCTCCACCATGTACAGTAAGCTACAGACAATATGTTCCTCCATCATGTCCAGTAGACTACAGACAGACAATATGTTCCTCCACCATGTACAGTAGACTACAGCCAATATGTTCCTCAACCATATACAGTAGACTACAGCCAATATGTTCCTCCACCATGTACAGTAGACTACAGACAATATGTTCCTCCACCATGTACAGTAGACTACAGACAATATGTTCCTCCACCATGCACAGTAGACTACAGACAATATGTTCCTCCATCATGTACAGTAGGCTCCAGACAATATGTTCCTCCACCATGTACAGTAGACTACAGACAATATGTTCCTCCATCATGTCCAGTAGACTACAGACAATATGTTCCTCCATCATGTCCAGTAGACTACAGACAATATGTTCCTCCATCATGTCCAGTAGACTACAGACAGACAATATGTTCCTCCACCATGTACAGTAGACTACAGACAATATGTTCCTCCACCATGTACAGTAGACTACAGGCAATATGTTCCTCCATCATGTACAGTAGACTACAGACAATATGTTCCTCCACCATGTACAGTAGACTACAGACAATATGTTCCTCCACCATGTACAGTAGACTACAGACAATATGTTCCTCCACCATGTACAGTAGACTACAGGCAATATGTTCCTCCATCATGTACAGTAGACTACAGACAATATGTTCCTCCATCATGTACAGTAGACTACAGGCAATATGTTCCTCCACCATGTACAGTAGACTACAGACAATATGTTCCTCCACCATGTACAGTCGACTACAGACAATATGTTCTTCCATCATGTCCAGTAGACTACAGACAATATGTTCCTCCATCATGTCCAGTAGACTACAGACAGACAATATGTTCCTCCACCACGTACAGTAGACTACAGACAATATGTTCCTCCACCATGTACAGTAGACTACAGCCAATATGTTCCTCCACCATGTACAGTAGACTACAGACAATATGTTCCTCCACCACGTACAGTAGACTACAGACAATATGTTCCTCCACCACATGTACAGTAGACTACAGACAATATGTTCCTCCACCATGTACAGTAGACTACAGACAATATGTTCCTCCATCATATCCAGTAGACTACAGACAATATGTTCCTCCACCATGTACAGTAGACTACAGACAATATGTTCCTCCACCATGTACAGTAGACTACAGACAATATGTTCCTCCATCATGTACAGTAGGCTCCAGACAATATGTTCCTCCACCATGTACAGTAGACTACAGACAATATGTTCCTCCACCATGTACAGTAGACTACAGACAATATGTTCCTACACCATGTACAGTAGGCTCCAGACAATATGTTCCTTTACCATGTACAGTAGACTACAGACAATATGTTCCTCCACCATGTACAGTAGACTACAGACAATATGTTCCTCCATCATGTCCAGTAGACTACAGACAATATGTTCCTCCATCATGTCCAGTAGACTACAGACAGACAATATGTTCCTCCACCATGTACAGTAGACTACAGACAATATGTTCCTCCACCATGTACAGTAGACTACAGACAATATGTTCCTCCACCATGTACAGTAGACTACAGGCAATATGTTCCTCCACCATGTACAGTAGACTACAGACAATATGTTCCTCCACCATGTACAGTAAGCTACAGACAATATGTTCCTCCACCACGTACAGTAGACTAGAGACAATATGTTCCTCCATCATGTCCAGTAGACTACAGACAATATGTTCCTCCACCATGTACAGTAGACTACAGAAAATATGTTCCTCCACCATGTACAGTAGGCTACAGACAATATGTTCTTCCATCATGTCCAGTAGACTACAGACAATATGTTCCTCCATCATGTCCAGTAGACTACAGACAGACAATATGTTCCTCCACCACGTACAGTAGACTACAGACAATATGTTCCTCCACCATGTACAGTAGACTACAGCCAATATGTTCCTCAACCATATACAGTAGACTACAGCCAATATGTTCCTCCACCATGTACAGTAGACTACAGACTCAATATGTTCCTCCACCATGTACAGTAGACGACAGGCAATATGTTCCTCCACCATGTACAGTAGACTACAGACAATATGTTCCTCCACCATGTACAGTAGACTACAGAAAATATGTTCCTCCACCATGTACAGTAGACTACAGGCAATATGTTCCTCCACCATGTACAGTAGACTACAGACAATATGTTCCTCCACCATGTACAGTAGACACAGACAATATGTTCATCCACCATGTATGTACAGACAATATGTTCCTCCACCATGTACAGTAGACTACAGACAATATGTTCCTCCACCATGTACAGTAGACTACAGACAATATGTTCCTCCACCATGTACAGTAGACTACAGACAATATGTTCCTCCACCATGTACAGTAGACTACAGACAATATGTTCCTCCATCATGTCCAGTAGACTACAGACAGACAATATGTTCCTCCACCATGTACAGTAGACTACAGACAATATGTTCCTCCACCATGTACAGTAGACTACAGACAATATGTTCCTCCACCATGTACAGTAGACTACAGACAATATGTTCCTCCACCATGTACAGTAGACTACAGACAATATGTTCCTCCATCATATCCAGTAGACTACAGACAATATGTTCCTCCACCATGTACAGTAGACTACAGACAATATGTTCCTCCACCATGTACAGTAGACTACAGACAATATGTTCCTCCACCATGTACAGTAGACTACAGACAATATGTTCCTCCATCATGTATCCAGTAGACTACAGACAATATGTTCCTCCACCATGTACAGTAGACTACAGACAATATGTTCCTCCACCATGTACAGTAGACTACAGACAATATGTTCCTCCATCATGTACAGTAGGCTCCAGACAATATGTTCCTCCACCATGTACAGTAGACTACAGACAATATGTTCCTCCACCATGTACAGTAGACTACAGACAATATGTTCCTACACCATGTACAGTAGGCTCCAGACAATATGTTCCTCCACCATGTACAGTAGACTACAGACAATATGTTCCTCCACCATGTACAGTAGACTACAGACAATATGTTCCTCCATCATGTCCAGTAGACTACAGACAATATGTTCCTCCATCATGTCCAGTAGACTACAGACAATATGTTCCTCCACCATGTACAGTAGACTACAGACAATATGTTCCTCCACCATGTACAGTAGACTACAGACAATATGTTCCTCCACCATGTACAGTAGACTACAGGCAATATGTTCCTCCACCATGTACAGTAGACTACAGACAATATGTTCCTCCACCATGTACAGTAAGCTACAGACAATATGTTCCTCCACCACGTACAGTAGACTAGAGACAATGTGTTGCTCCACCATGTACAGTAGACTACAGACAATATGTTCCTCCACCATGTAGAGGAGACTACAGACAATATGTTCCTCCACCATGTACAGTAGACTACAGACAATATGTTCTTCCATCATGTCCAGTAGACTACAGACAATATGTTCCTCCATCATGTCCAGTAGACTACAGACAGACAATATGTTCCTCCACCACGTACAGTAGACTACAGACAAGATGTTCCTCCACCATGTACAGTAGACTACAGCCAATATGTTCCTCAACCATATACAGTAGACTACAGCCAATATGTTCCTCCACCATGTACAGTAGACTACAGACAATATGTTCCTCCACCATGTACAGTAGACTACAGGCAATATGTTCCTCCACCATGTACAGTAGACTACAGACAATATGTTCCTCCACCATGTACAGTAGACTACAGAAAATATGTTCATCCACCATGTACAGTAGACTACAGACAATATGTTCCTCCACCATGTACAGTAGACTACAGACAATATGTTCCTCCACCATGTACAGTAGACTACAGACAATATGTTCATCCACCATGTACAGTAGACTACAGACAATATGTTCCTCCACCATGTACAGTAGACTACAGACAATATGTTCCTCCACCATGTACAGTAGACTACAGGCAATATGTTCCTCCACCATGTACAGTAGACTACAGACAATATGTTCCTCCACCATGTACAGTAGACTACAGACAATATGTTCCTCCATCATGTACAGTAGACTACAGACAGACAATATGTTCCTCCACCATGTACAGTAGACTACAGACAATATGTTCCTCCACCATGTACAGTAGACTACAGACAATATGTTCCTCCACCATGTACAGTAGACTACAGACAATATGTTCCTCCACCATGTACAGTAGACTACAGACAATATGTTCCTCCATCATGTCCAGTAGACTACAGACAATATGTTCCTCCACCATGTACAGTAGACTACAGACAATATGTTCCTCCACCATGTACAGTAGACTACAGACAATATGTTCCTCCATCATGTACAGTAGGCTCCAGACAATATGTTCCTCCACCATGTACAGTAGACTACAGACAATATGTTCCTCCATCATGTCCAGTAGACTACAGACAATATGTTCCTCCATCATGTCCAGTAGACTACAGACAATATGTTCCTCCATCATGTCCAGTAGACTACAGACAGACAATATGTTCCTCCACCATGTACAGTAGACTACAGACAATATGTTCCTCCACCATGTACAGTAGACTACAGACAATATGTTCCTCCACCATGTACAGTAGACTACAGGCAATATGTTCCTCCACCATGTACAGTAGACTACAGACAATATGTTCCTCCACCATGTACAGTAAGCTACAGACAATATGTTCCTCCATCATGTCCAGTAGACTACAGACAATATGTTCCTCCATCATGTCCAGTAGACTACAGACAATATGTTCCTCCACCATGTACAGTAGACTACAGACAATATGTTCCTCCACCATGTACAGTAGACTACAGACAATATGTTCCTCCACCATGTACAGTAGACTACAGGCAATATGTTCCTCCATCATGTCCAGTAGACTACAGACAATATGTTCCTCCATCATGTCCAGTAGACTACAGACAGACAATATGTTCCTCCACCATGTACAGTAGACTACAGACAATATGTTCCTCCACCATGTACAGTAGACTACAGGCAATATGTTCCTCCACCATGTACAGTAGACTACAGACAATATGTTCCTCCACCATGTACAGTAAGCTACAGACAATATGTTCCTCCACCATGTACAGTAGACTAGAGACAATGTGTTGCTCCACCATGTACAGTAGACTACAGACAATATGTTCCTCCACCATGTACAGTAGACTACAGACAATATGTTCCTCCACCATGTACAGTAGACTACAGACAATATGTTCCTCCATCATGTCCAGTAGACTACAGACAATATGTTCCTCCATCATGTCCAGTAGACTACAGACAGACAATATGTTCCTCCACCACGTACAGTAGACTACAGACAATATGTTCCTCCACCATGTACAGTAGACTACAGACAATATGTTCCTCAACCATATACAGTAGACTACAGCCAATATGTTCCTCCACCATGTACAGTAGACTACAGACAATATGTTCCTCCACCATGTACAGTAGACTACAGACAATATGTTCCTCCACCATGTACAGTAGACTACAGACAATATGTTCCTCCATCATGTACAGTAGGCTCCAGACAATATGTTCCTCCACCATGTACAGTAGACTACAGACAATATGTTCCTCCATCATGTCCAGTAGACTACAGACAATATGTTCCTCCATCATGTCCAGTAGACTACAGACAGACAATATGTTCCTCCACCATGTACAGTAGACTACAGACAATATGTTCCTCCACCATGTACAGTAGACTACAGACAATATGTTCCTCCACCATGTACAGTAGACTACAGACAATATGTTCCTCCACCATGTACAGTAGACTACAGACAATATGTTCCTCCACCATGTACAGTAGCTACAGACAATATGTTCCTCCATCATGTCAGTAGACTACAGACAATATGTTCCTCCATCATGTCCAGTAGACTACAGACAGACAATATGTTCCTCCACCATGTACAGTAGACTACAGACAATATGTTCCTCCACCATGTACAGTAGACTACAGACAATATGTTCCTCCACCATGTACAGTAGACTACAGGCAATATGTTCCTCCACCATGTACAGTAGACTACAGACAATATGTTCCTCCACCATGTACAGTAAGCTACAGACAATATGTTCTCCACCACGTGTACAGTAGACTAGAGACAATGTGTTGCTCCACCATGTACAGTAGACTACAGACAATATGTTCCTCCACCATGTACAGTAGACTACAGAAAATATGTTCCTCCACCATGTACAGTAGGCTACAGACAATATGTTCTTCCATCATGTCCAGTAGACTACAGACAATATGTTCCTCCATCATGTCCAGTAGACTACAGACAGACAATATGTTCCTCCACCATGTACAGTAGACTACAGACAATATGTTCCTCCACCATGTACAGTAGACTACAGACAATATGTTCCTCCACCATATACAGTAGACTACAGCCAATATGTTCCTCCACCATGTACAGTAGACTACAGACAATATGTTCCTCCACCATGTACAGTAGACTACAGGCAATATGTTCCTCCACCATGTACAGTAGACTACAGGCAATATGTTCCTCCACCATGTACAGTAGACTACAGACAATATGTTCCTCCATCATGTCCAGTAGTCTACAGACAGACAATATGTTCCTCCACCATGTACAGTAGACTACAGACAATATGTTCCTCCACCATGTACAGTAGACTACAGGCAATATGTTCCTCCACCATGTACAGTAGACTACAGACAATATGTTCCTCCACCATGTACAGTAAGCTACAGACAATATGTTCCTCCATCATGTCCAGTAGACTACAGACAGACAATATGTTCCTCCACCATGTACAGTAGACTACAGACAATATGTTCCTCCACCATGTAGAGGAGACTACAGACAATATGTTCCTCCACCATGTACAGTAGACTACAGACAATATGTTCTTCCATCATGTCCAGTAGACTACAGACAATATGTTCCTCCATCATGTCCAGTAGACTACAGACAGACAATATGTTCCTCCACCACGTACAGTAGACTACAGACAATATGTTCCTCCACCATGTACAGTAGACTACAGACAATATGTTCCTCCACCATGTACAGTAGACTACAGACAATATGTTCCTCCATCATATCCAGTAGACTACAGACAATATGTTCCTCCACCATGTACAGTAGACTACAGACAATATGTTCCTCCACCATGTACAGTAGACTACAGACAATATGTTCCTCCACCATGTACAGTAGACTACAGACAATATGTTCCTCCACCATGTACAGTAGACTACAGACAATATGTTCCTCCATCATGTCTACAGACAATATGTTCCTCCACATGTCCAGTAGACTAGACAATATGTTCCTCCATCATGTACAGTAGACTACAGACAATATGTTCCTCCACCATGTACAGTAGACTACAGACAATATGTTCCTCCACCATGTACAGTAGACTACAGACAATATGTTCCTCCACCATGTACAGTAGACTACAGACAATATGTTCCTCCACCATGTACAGTAGACTACAGACAATATGTTCCTCCATCATGTCCAGTAGACTACAGACAATATGTTCCTCCATCATGTACAGTAGACTACAGACAGACAATATGTTCCTCCACCATGTACAGTAGACTACAGACAATATGTTCCTCCACCATGTACAGTAGACTACAGACAATATGTTCCTCCACCATGTACAGTAGACTACAGGCAATATGTTCCTCCACCATGTACAGTAGACTACAGACAATATGTTCCTCCACCATGTACAGTAGACTACAGACAATATGTTCCTCCATCATGTCCAGTAGACTACAGACAATATGTTCCTCCATCATGTCCAGTAGACTACAGACAGACAATATGTTCCTCCACCATGTACAGTAGACTACAGACAATATGTTCCTCCACCATGTACAGTAGACTACAGACAATATGTTCCTCCACCATGTACAGTAGACTACAGGCAATATGTTCCTCCACCATGTACAGTAGACTACAGACAATATGTTCCTCCACCATGTACAGTAAGCTACAGACAATATGTTCCTCCACCATGTACAGTAGACTAGAGACAATGTGTTGCTCCACCATGTACAGTAGACTACAGACAATATGTTCCTCCACCATGTAGAGGAGACTACAGAAAATATGTTCCTCCACCATGTACAGTAGGCTACAGACAATATGTTCTTCCATCATTTCCAGTAGACTACAGACAATATGTTCCTCCATCATGTCCAGTAGACTACAGACAGACAATATGTTCCTCCACCACGTACAGTAGACTACAGACAATATGTTCCTCCACCATGTACAGTAGACTACAGCCAATATGTTCCTCAACCATATACAGTAGACTACAGCCAATATGTTCCTCCACCATGTACAGTAGACTACAGACAATATGTTCCTCCACCATGTACAGTAGACTACAGACAATATGTTCCTCCACCATGCACAGTAGACTACAGACAATATGTTCCTCCATCATGTACAGTAGGCTCCAGACAATATGTTCCTCCACCATGTACAGTAGACTACAGACAATATGTTCCTCCATCATGTCCAGTAGACTACAGACAATATGTTCCTCCATCATGTCCAGTAGACTACAGACAATATGTTCCTCCATCATGTCCAGTAGACTACAGACAGACAATATGTTCCTCCACCATGTACAGTAGACTACAGACAATATGTTCCTCCACCATGTACAGTAGACTACAGACAATATGTTCCTCCACCATGTACAGTAGACTACAGGCAATATGTTCCTCCACCATGTACAGTAGACTACAGACAATATGTTCCTCCACCATGTACAGTAGACTACAGACAATATGTTCCTCCATCATGTCCAGTAGACTACAGACAATATGTTCCTCCATCATGTCCAGTAGACTACAGACAGACAATATGTTCCTCCACCATGTACAGTAGACTACAGACAATATGTTCCTCCACCATGTACAGTAGACTACAGACAATATGTTCCTCCACCATGTACAGTAGACTACAGGCAATATGTTCCTCCACCATGTACAGTAGACTACAGACAATATGTTCCTCCACCATGTACAGTAAGCTACAGACAATATGTTCCTCCACCACGTACAGTAGACTAGAGACAATGTGTTGCTCCACCATGTACAGTAGACTACAGACAATATGTTCCTCCACCATGTAGAGGAGACTACAGAAAATATGTTCCTCCACCATGTACAGTAGGCTACAGACAATATGTTCTTCCATCATGTCCAGTAGACTACAGACAATATGTTCCTCCATCATGTCCAGTAGACTACAGACAGACAATATGTTCCTCCACCACGTACAGTAGACTACAGACAATATGTTCCTCCACCATGTACAGTAGACTACAGCCAATATGTTCCTCAACCATATACAGTAGACTACAGCCAATATGTTCCTCCACCATGTACAGTAGACTACAGACAATATGTTCCTCCACCATGTACAGTAGACTACAGACAATATGTTCCTCCACCATGTACAGTAGACTACAGGCAATATGTTCCTCCACCATGTACAGTAGACTACAGACAATATGTTCCTCCATCATGTCCAGTAGTCTACAGACAGACAATATGTTCCTCCACCATGTACAGTAGACTACAGACAATATGTTCCTCCACCATGTACAGTAGACTACAGGCAATATGTTCCTCCACCATGTACAGTAGACTACAGACAATATGTTCCTCCACCATGTACAGTAAGCTACAGACAATATGTTCCTCCATCATGTCCAGTAGACTACAGACAGACAATATGTTCCTCCACCATGTACAGTAGACTACAGACAATATGTTCCTCCACCATGTAGAGGAGACTACAGACAATATGTTCCTCCACCATGTACAGTAGACTACAGACAATATGTTCTTCCATCATGTCCAGTAGACTACAGACAATATGTTCCTCCATCATGTCCAGTAGACTACAGACAGACAATATGTTCCTCCACCATGTACAGTAGACTACAGACAAGATGTTCCTCCACCATGTACAGTAGACTACAGACAAAATGTTCCTCAACCATATACAGTAGACTACAGCCAATATGTTCCTCCACCATGTACAGTAGACCACAGAGAGACAATATGTTCCTCCACCATGTACAGTAGACTACAGACAATATGTTCCTCCACCATGTACAGTAGACTACAGACAATATGTTCCTCCACCATGTAGAGGAGACTACAGACAATATGTTCCTCCACCATGTACAGTAGACTACAGACAATATGTTCTTCCATCATGTCCAGTAGACTACAGACAATATGTTCCTCCATCATGTCCAGTAGACTACAGACAGACAATATGTTCCTCCACCACGTACAGTAGACTACAGACAAGATGTTCCTCCACCATGTACAGTAGACTACAGACAAAATGTTCCTCAACCATATACAGTAGACTACAGCCAATATGTTCCTCCACCATGTACAGTAGACCACAGAGAGACACTATGTTCCTCCACCATGTACAGTAGACTACAGACAATATGTTCCTCCACCATGTACAGTAGACCACAGAGAGACAATATGTTCCTCCACCATGTACAGTAGACTACAGACAATATGTTCCTCCACCATGTACAGTAGACCACAGACAGACAATATGTTCCTCCACCATGTACAGTAGACTACAGACAATATGTTCCTCCACCATGTACAGTAGACTACAGACAATATGTTCCTCCACCATGTACAGTAGACTACAGACAATATGTTCCTCCACCATGTACAGTAGACTACAGACAATATGTTCCTCCACCATGTACAGTAGACTACAGACAATATGTTCCTCCATCATGTCCAGTAGACTACAGACAATATGTTCCTCCATCATGTCCAGTAGACTACAGACAGACAATATGTTCCTCCACCATGTACAGTAGACTACAGACAATATGTTCCTCCACCATGTACAGTAGACTACAGGCAATATGTTCCTCCACCATGTACAGTAGACTACAGACAATATGTTCCTCCACCATGTACAGTAGACTACAGACAATATGTTCCTCCATCATGTCCAGTAGACTACAGACAGACAATATGTTCCTCCACCATGTACAGTAGACTACAGACAATATGTTCCTCCACCATGTACAGTAGACTACAGACAATATGTTCCTCCACCATGTACAGTAGACTACAGACAATATGTTCCTCCACCATGTACAGTAGACTACAGACAATATGTTCCTCCATCATATCCAGTAGACTACAGACAATATGTTCCTCCACCATGTACAGTAGACTACAGACAATATGTTCCTCCACCATGTACAGTAGACTACAGACAATATGTTCCTCCACCATGTACAGTAGACTACAGACAATATGTTCCTCCACCATGTACAGTAGACTACAGACAATATGTTCCTCCATCATGTCCAGTAGACTACAGACAATATGTTCCTCCATCATGTCCAGTAGACTACAGACAGACAATATGTTCCTCCACCATGTACAGTAGACTACAGACAATATGTTCCTCCACCATGTACAGTAGACTACAGACAATATGTTCCTCCACCATGTACAGTAGACTACAGACAATATGTTCCTCCACCATGTACAGTAGACTACAGACAATATGTTCCTCCACCATGTACAGTAGGCTACAGACAATATGTTCCTCCACCATGTACAGTAGACTACAGACAATATGTTCCTCCACCATGTACAGTAGACTACAGACAATATGTTCCTCCACCATGTACAGTAGACTACAGACAATATGTTCCTCCACCATGTACAGTAGACTACAGGCAATATGTTCCTCCACCATGTACAGTAGACTACAGACAATATGTTCCTCCACCATGTACAGTTGACTACAGACAATATGTTCCTCCATCATGTCCAGTAGACTACAGACAATATGTTCCTCCATCATGTCCAGTAGACTACAGACAGACAATATGTTCCTCCACCATGTACAGTAGACTACAGACAATATGTTCCTCCACCATGTACAGTAGACTACAGACAATATGTTCCTCCACCATGTACAGTAGACTACAGGCAATATGTTCCTCCACCATGTACAGTAGACTACAGACAATATGTTCCTCCACCATGTACAGTAAGCTACAGACAATATGTTCCTCCACCACGTACAGTAGACTAGAGACAATGTGTTGCTCCACCATGTACAGTAGACTACAGACAATATGTTCCTCCACCATGTAGAGGAGACTACAGACAATATGTTCCTCCACCATGTACAGTAGACTACAGACAATATGTTCTTCCATCATGTCCAGTAGACTACAGACAATATGTTCCTCCATCATGTCCAGTAGACTACAGACAGACAATATGTTCCTCCACCACGTACAGTAGACTACAGACAAGATGTTCCTCCACCATGTACAGTAGACTACAGCCAATATGTTCCTCCACCATGTACAGTAGACTACAGACAATATGTTCCTCCACCATGTACAGTAGACTACAGACAATATGTTCCTCCACCATGTACAGTAGACTACAGACAATATGTTCCTCCACCATGTACAGTAGACTACAGACAATATGTTCCTCCATCATGTACAGTAGACTACAGACAATATGTTCCTCCACCATGTACAGTAGACTACAGACAATATGTTCCTCCACCATGTACAGTAGACTACAGACAATATGTTCCTCCATCATGTCCAGTAGACTACAGACAATATGTTCCTCCATCATGTCCAGTAGACTACAGACAGACAATATGTTCCTCCACCATGTACAGTAGACTACAGACAATATGTTCCTCCACCATGTACAGTAGACTACAGACAATATGTTCCTCCACCATGTACAGTAGACAACAGGCAATATGTTCCTCCACCATGTACCACAGACAATATGTTCCTCCACCATGTACAGTAAGCTACAGACAATATGTTCCTCCATCATGTACAGTAGACTACAGACAATATGTTCCTCCACCATGTACAGTAAGCTACAGACAATATGTTCCTCCACCATGTACAGTAGACTAGAGACAATGTGTTGCTCCACCATGTACAGTAGACTACAGACAATATGTTCCTCCACCATGTAGAGGAGACTACAGAAAATATGTTCCTCCACCATGTACAGTAGGCTACAGACAATATGTTCTTCCATCATGTCCAGTAGACTACAGACAATATGTTCCTCCATCATGTCCAGTAGACTACAGACAGACAATATGTTCCTCCACCATGTACAGTAGACTACAGACAATATGTTCCTCCACCATGTACAGTAGACTACAGCCAATATGTTCCTCAACCATATACAGTAGACTACAGCCAATATGTTCCTCCACCATGTACAGTAGACTACAGACAATATGTTCCTCCACCATGTACAGTAGACTACAGACAATATGTTCCTCCACCATGTACAGTAGACTACAGACAATATGTTCCTCCATCATGTACAGTAGACTACAGACAATATGTTCCTCCACCATGTACAGTAGACTACAGACAATATGTTCCTCCACCATGTACAGTAGACTACAGACAATATGTTCCTCCATCATGTCCAGTAGACTACAGACAATATGTTCCTCCATCATGTCCAGTAGACTACAGACAGACAATATGTTCCTCCACCATGTACAGTAGACTACAGACAATATGTTCCTCCACCATGTACAGTAGACTACAGACAATATGTTCCTCAACCATATACAGTAGACTACAGCCAATATGTTCCTCCACCATGTACAGTAGACCACAGCCAATATGTTCCTCCACCATGTACAGTAGACTACAGACAATATGTTCCTCCACCATGTACAGTAGACCACAGAGAGACAATATGTTCCTCCACCATGTACAGTAGACTACAGACAATATGTTCCTCCACCATGTACAGTAGACCACAGACAGACAATATGTTCCTCCACCATGTACAGTAGACTACAGACAATATGTTCCTCCACCATGTACAGTAGACTACAGACAATATGTTCCTCCATCATGTACAGTTACAGACAATATGTTCCCACCATGTACAGTAGACTACAGACAATATGTTCCTCCACCATGTACAGTTGACACAGACAATATGTTCCTCCATCATGTCCAGTAGACTACAGACAATATGTTCCTCCATCATGTCCAGTAGACTACAGACAGACAATATGTTCCTCCACCATGTACAGTAGACTACAGACAATATGTTCCTCCACCATGTACAGTAGACTACAGACAATATGTTCCTCCACCATGTACAGTAGACTACAGACAATATGTTCCTCCACCATGTACAGTAGACTACAGGCAATATGTTCCTCTACCATGTACAGTAGACCACAGACAGACAATATGTTCCTCCACCGTGTACAGTAGCCTACAGACAATATGTTCCTCCACCATGTACAGTAGACTACAGACAATAGACCATGTACAGTACTAGACAATATGTTCCTCCACCATGTACAGTAGACTACAGACAATATGTTCCTCCATCATGTCCAGTAGACTACAGACAATATGTTCCTCCACCATGTACAGTAGACTACAGACAATATGTTCCTCCACCATGTACAGTAGTAGACAGACAATATGTTCCTCCACCATGTACAGTAGACTACAGTAGACTACAGACAATATGTTCCTCCACCATGTACAGTAGACTACAGACAATAGTAGACTTCCTCCATCATGTCCAGTAGACTACAGACAGACAATATGTTCCTCCACCATGTACAGTAGACTACAGACAATATGTTCCTCCACCATGTACAGTAGACTACAGACAATATGTTCCTCCACCATGTACAGTAGACTACAGACAATATGTTCCTCCACCATGTACAGTAGACTACAGACAATATGTTCCTCCACCATGTACAGTAGACTACAGACAATATGTTCCTCCATCATGTACAGTAGACTACAGACAATATGTTCCTCCACCATGTACAGTAGACTACAGACAATATGTTCCTCCACCATGTACAGTAGACTACAGACAATATGTTCCTCCACCATGTACAGTAGACTACAGACAATATGTTCCTCCACCATGTACAGTAGACTACAGACAATATGTTCCTCCACCATGTACAGTAAGCTATATGTTCCTCCACATGTCCAGTAGACTACAGACAATATGTTCCTCCATCATGTCCAGTAGACTACAGACAGACAATATGTTCCTCCACCATGTACAGTAGACTACAGACAATATGTTCCTCCACCATGTACAGTAGACTACAGACAATATGTTCCTCCACCATGTACAGTAGACTACAGACAATATGTTCCTCCACCATGTACAGTAGACTACAGACAATATGTTCCTCCACCATGTACAGTAGACTACAGACAATATGTTCCTCCACCATGTACAGTAGACTAGAGACAATGTGTTCCTCCACCATGTACAGTAGACTACAGACAATATATTCCTCCACCATGTACAGTAGACTACAGACAATATGTTCCTCCACCATGTACAGTAGACTACAGACAATATGTTCCTCCATCATGTCCAGTAGACTACAGACAATATGTTCCTCCATCATGTCCAGTAGACTACAGACAGACAATATGTTCCTCCACCATGTACAGTAGACTACAGACAATATGTTCCTCCACCATGTACAGTAGACTACAGACAATATGTTCCTCCACCATGTACAGTAGACTACAGACAATATGTTCCTCCACCATGTACAGTAGACTACAGACAATATGTTCCTCCACCATGTACAGTAGACTACAGACAATATGTTCCTCCACCATGTACAGTAGACTACAGACAATATGTTCCTCCATCATGTACAGTAGGCTCCAGACAATATGTTCCTCCACCATGTACAGTAGACTACAGACAATATGTTCCTCCATCATGTACAGTAGACTACAGACAATATGTTCCTCCATCATGTCCAGTAGACTACAGACAATATGTTCCTCCATCATGTCCAGTAGACTACAGACAGACAATATGTTCCTCCACCATGTACAGTAGACTACAGACAATATGTTCCTCCACCATGTACAGTAGACTACAGACAATATGTTCCTCCACCATGTACAGTAGACACAGGCAATATGTTCCTCCACCATGTACAGTAGACTACAGACAATATGTTCCTCCACCATGTACAGTAGACTACAGACAATATGTTCCTCCACCATGTACAGTAGACTACAGACAATATGTTCCTCCACCATGTACAGTAGACTACAGACAATATGTTCCTCCACCATGTACAGTAGACTACAGACAATGTGTTCCTCCACCATGTACAGTAGACTACAGACAATATGTTCCTCCACCATGTGTACAGGAGACTACAGACAATATGTTCCTCCACCATGTACAGTAGACTACAGACAATATGTTCTTCCATCATGTCCAGTAGACTACAGACAATATGTTCCTCCATCATGTCCAGTAGACTACAGACAGACAATATGTTCCTCCACCACGTACAGTAGACTACAGACAATATGTTCCTCCACCATGTACAGTAGACTACAGCCAATATGTTCCTCAACCATGTACAGTAGACTACAGCCAATATGTTCCTCCACCATGTACAGTAGACTACAGACAATATGTTCCTCCACCATGTACAGTAGACTACAGACAATATGTTCCTCCACCATGCACAGTAGACTACAGACAATATGTTCCTCCACCATGTACAGTAGACTACAGACAATATGTTCCTCCACCATGTACAGTAGACTACAGACAATATGTTCCTCCACCATGTACAGTAGACTACAGACAATATGTTCCTCCATCATGTACAGTAGACTACAGACAATATGTTCCTCCACATGTCCAGTAGACTACAGACAGACAATATGTTCCTCCACCATGTACAGTAGACTACAGACAATATGTTCCTCCACCATGTACAGTAGACTACAGACAATATGTTCCTCCACCATGTACAGTAGACTACAGACAATATGTTCCTCCACCATGTACAGTAGACTACAGACAATATGTTCCTCCACCATGTACAGTAGACTACAGACAATATGTTCCTCCATCATGTCCAGTAGACTACAGACAATATGTTCCTCCATCATGTCCAGTAGACTACAGACAGACAATATGTTCCTCCACCATGTACAGTAGACTACAGACAATATGTTCCTCCACCATGTACAGTAGACTACAGACAATATGTTCCTCCACCATGTACAGTAGACTACAGACAATATGTTCCTCCACCATGTACAGTAGACGACAGACAATATGTTCCTCCACCGTGTACAGTAGACTACAGACAATATGTTCCTCCACCACGTACAGTAGACTAGAGACAATGTGTTCCTCCACCATGTACAGTAGACTACAGACAATATGTTCCTCCACCATGTAGAGTAGACTACAGAAAATATGTTCCTCCACCATGTACAGTAGACTACAGACAAAATGTTCTTCCATCATGTCCAGTAGACTACAGACAATATGTTCCTCCATCATGTCCAGTAGACTACAGACAGACAATATGTTCCTCCACCATGTACAGTAGACTACAGACAAGATGTTCCTCCACCATGTACAGTAGACTACAGACAATATGTTCCTCAACCATATACAGTAGACTACAGCCAATATGTTCCTCCACCATGTACAGTAGACTACAGACAATATGTTCCTCCACCATGTACAGTAGACTACAGACATATGTTCCTCCACCATGTACAGTAGACTACAGGCAATATGTTCCTCCACCATGTACAGTAGACTACAGACAATATGTTCCTCCATCATGTCCAGTAGACTACAGACAGACAATATGTTCCTCCACCATGTACAGTAGACTACAGACAATATGTTCCTCCACCATGTACAGTAGACTACAGACAATATGTTCCTCCACCATGTACAGTAGACTACAGACAATATGTTCCTCCACCATGTACAGTAGACTACAGACAATATGTTCCTCCATCATGTCCAGTAGACTACAGACAGACAATATGTTCCTCCACCATGTACAGTAGCCTACAGACAATATGTTCCTCCACCATGTACAGTAGACTACAGACAATATGTTCCTCCAACATGTACAGTAGACTACAGACAAAATGTTCTTCCATCATGTCCAGTAGACTACAGACAATATGTTCCTCCATCATGTCCAGTAGACTACAGACAGACAATATGTTCCTCCTCCATGTACAGTAGACTACAGACAATATGTTCCTCCACCATGTACAGTAGACTACAGACAATATGTTCCTCCACCATGTACAGTAGACTACAGACAATATGTTCCTCCATCATGTACAGTAGACTACAGACAATATGTTCCTCCACCATGTACAGTAGACTACAGACAATATGTTCCTCCACCATGTACAGTAGACTACAGACAATATGTTCCTCCACCATGTACAGTAGACTACAGACAATATGTTCCTCCACCATGTACAGTAGACTACAGACAATATGTTCCTCCATCATGTACAGTAGACTACAGACAATATGTTCCTCCACCATGTAGTAGACTACAGACAATATGTTCCTCCATCATGTCCAGTAGACTACAGACAATAATATGTTCCTCCACCATGTACAGTAGACTACAGACAATATGTTCCTCCACCATGTACAGTAGACTACAGACAATATGTTCCTCCACCATGTACAGTAGACTACAGACAATATGTTCCTCCACCATGTACAGTAGACTACAGACAATATGTTCCTCCACCATGTACAGTAGACTACAGACAATATGTTCCTCCATCATGTCCAGTAGACTACAGACAATATGTTCCTCCATCATGTCCAGTAGACTACAGACAGACAATATGTTCCTCCTCCATGTACAGTCGACTACAGCCAATATGTTCCTCCACCATGTACAGTAGACTACAGACAATATGTTCCTCCACCATGTACAGTAGACTACAGACAATATGTTCCTCCGTCATGTACAGTAGACCACAGACAATATGTTCCTCCACCATGTACAGTAGACTACAGACAATATGTTCCTCCATCATGTACAGTAGACTACAGACAATATGTTCCTCCATCATGTCCAGTAGACTACAGACAGACAATATGTTCCTCCACCATGTATAGACTACAGACAATATGTTCCTCCACCATGTACAGTAGACTACAGACAATATGTTCCTCCACCATGTACAGTAGACTACAGGCAATATGTTCCTCCACCATGTACAGTAGACTACAGACAGTATGTTCCTCCACCATGTACAGTAGACTACAGACAATATGTTCCTCCACCACGTACAGTAGACTAGAGACAATGTGTTGCTCCACCATGTACAGTAGACTACAGACAATATGTTCCTCCACCATGTACAGGAGACTACAGACAATATGTTCCTCCACCATGTACAGTAGACTACAGACAATATGTTCTTCCATCATGTCCAGTAGACTACAGACAATATGTTCCTCCATCATGTCCAGTAGACTACAGACAGACAATATGTTCCTCCTCCATGTACAGTAGACTACAGACAATATGTTCCTCCACCATGTACAGTAGACTACAGACAATATGTTCCTCCACCATGTACAGTAGACTACAGACAATATGTTCCTCCACCATGTACAGTAGACTACAGACAATATGTTCCTCCACCATGTACAGTAGACTACAGACAATATGTTCCTCCACCATGTACAGTAGACTACAGACAATATGTTCCTCCACCATGTACAGTAGACTACAGACAATATGTTCCTCCACCATGTACAGTAGACTACAGACAATATGTTCCTCCACCATGTACAGTAGACTACAGACAATATGTTCCTCCATCATGTCCAGTAGACTACAGACAATATGTTCCTCCATCATGTCCAGTAGACTACAGACAGACAATATGTTCCTCCACCATGTACAGTAGACTACAGACAATATGTTCCTCCACCATGTACAGTAGACTACAGACAATATGTTCCTCCACCATGTACAGTAGACTACAGGCAATATGTTCCTCCACCATGTACAGTAGACTACAGACAATATGTTCCTCCACCATGTACAGTAGACTACAGACAATATGTTCCTCCACCATGTACAGTAGACTACAGACAATATGTTCCTCCACCATGTACAGTAGACTACAGACAATATGTTCCTCCACCATGTACAGTAGACTACAGACAATATGTTCCTCCACCATGTACAGTAGACTACAGACAATATGTTCTTCCACATGTCAGTAGACTACAGACAATATGTTCCTCCATCATGTCCAGTAGACTACAGACAATATGTTCCTCCACCATGTACAGTAGACTACAGACAATATGTTCCTCCACCATGTACAGTAGACTACAGACAATATGTTCCTCCACCATGTACAGTAGACTACAGCCAATATGTTCCTCCACCATGTACAGTAGACTACAGACAATATGTTCCTCCACCATGTACAGTAGACTACAGGCAATATGTTCCACCACCATGTACAGTAGACTACAGACAATATGTTCCTCCACCATGTACAGTAGACTACAGACAATATGTTCCTCCATCATGTCCAGTAGACTACAGACAGATATGTTCCTCCACCATGTACAGTAGACTACAGACAATATGTTCCTCCACCATGTACAGTAGACTACAGACAATATGTTCCTCCACCATGTACAGTAGACTACAGACAATATGTTCCTCCACCATGTACAGTAGACTACAGACAATATGTTCCTCCATCATGTCCAGTAGACTACAGACAGACAATATGTTCCTCCACCATGTACAGTAGACTACAGACAATATGTTCCTCCACCATGTACAGTAGACTACAGACAATATGTTCCTCCACCATGTACAGTAGACTACAGACAATATGTTCCTCCATCATGTACAGTAGACTACAGACAATATGTTCCTCCATCATGTCCAGTAGACTACAGACAGACAATATGTTCCTCCACCATGTACAGTAGACTACAGACAATATGTTCCTCCACCATGTACAGTAGACTACAGACAATATGTTCCTCCACCATGTACAGTAGACTACAGACAATATGTTCCTCCACCATGTACAGTAGACCACAGAGAGACAATATGTTCCTCCACCATGTACAGTAGACTACAGACAATATGTTCCTCCACCATGTACAGTAGACTACAGACAATATGTTCCTCCACCATGTACAGTAGACTACAGACAATATGTTCCTCCACCATGTACAGTAGACTACAGACAAAATGTTCTTCCATCATGTCCAGTAGACTACAGACAATATGTTCCTCCATCATGTCCAGTAGACTACAGACAGACAATATGTTCCTCCACCATGTACAGTAGACTACAGACAATATGTTCCTCCACCATGTACAGTAGACTACAGACAATATGTTCCTCCACCATGTACAGTAGACTACAGACAATATGTTCCTCCACCATGTACAGTAGACCACAGACAGACAATATGTTCCTCCACCATGTACAGTAGACTACAGACAATATGTTCCTCCACCATGTACAGTAGACTACAGACAATATGTTCCTCCATCATGTACAGTAGACTACAGACAATATGTTCCTCCACCATGTACAGTAGACTACAGACAACAATGTTCCTCCACCATGTACAGTAGACTACAGACAATATGTTCCTCCACCATGTACAGTAGACAGACAATATGTTCCTCCACCATGTACAGTAGACTACAGACAATATGTTCCTCCACCATGTACAGTAGACTACAGACAATATGTTCCTCCACCATGTACAGTAGACTACAGACAATATGTTCCTCCACCATGTACAGTAGACTACAGACAATATGTTCCTCCATCATGTCCAGTACTACAGACAGACAATATGTTCCTCCACCATGTACAGTAGACTACAGACAATATGTTCCTCCACCATGTACAGTAGACTACAGACAATATGTTCCTCCACCATGTACAGTAGACTACAGACAATATGTTCCTCCACCATGTACAGTAGACTACAGACAATATGTTCCTCCATCATGTCCAGTAGACTACAGACAGACAATATGTTCCTCCACCATGTACAGTAGACTACAGACAATATGTTCCTCCACCATGTACAGTAGACTACAGACAATATGTTCCTCCACCATGTACAGTAGACTACAGACAATATGTTCCTCCACCATGTACAGTAGACTACAGACAATATGTTCCTCCACCATGTACAGTAGACTACAGACAATATGTTCCTCCACCATGTACAGTAGACTACAGACAATATGTTCCTCCACCATGTACAGTAGACTACAGACAATATGTTCCTCCACCATGTACAGTAGACTACAGACAATATGTTCCTCCACCATGTACAGTAGACTACAGACAATATGTTCCTCCACCATGTACAGTAGACTACAGACAATATGTTCCTCCACCATGTACAGTAGACTACAGACAATATGTTCCTCCACCATGTACAGTAGACTACAGACAATATGTTCCTCCACCATGTACAGTAGACTACAGACAATATGTTCAGTCCAGTAGACTACAGACAATATGTTCCTCCATCATGTCCAGTAGACTACAGACAGACAATATGTTCCTCCACCATGTACAGTAGACTACAGACAATATGTTCCTCCACCATGTACAGTAGACTACAGACAATATGTTCCTCCACCATGTACAGTAAGACTACAGACAATATGTTCCTCCACCATGTACAGTAGACTACAGACAATATGTTCCTCCACCATGTACAGTAGACTACAGACAATATGTTCCTCCACCATGTACAGGAGACTACAGACAATATGTTCCTCCACCATGTACAGTAGACTACAGACAATATGTTCCTCCATCATGTCCAGTAGACTACAGACAATATGTTCCTCCATCATGTCCAGTAGACTACAGACAGACAATATGTTCCTCCACCATGTACAGTAGACTACAGACAATATGTTCCTCCACCATGTACAGTAGACTACAGCAATATGTTCCTCAACCATATACAGTAGACTACAGACAATATGTTCCTCCACCATGTACAGTAGACTACAGACAATATGTTCCTCCACCATGTACAGTAGACTACAGACAATATGTTCCTCCACCATGTACAGTAGACTACAGACAATATGTTCCTCCACCATGTACAGTAGACTACAGACAATATGTTCCTCCACCATGTACAGTAGACTACAGACAATATGTTCCTCCACCATGTACAGTAGACTACAGACAATATGTTCCTCCACCATGTACAGTAGACTACAGACAATATGTTCCTCCATCATGTACAGTAGACTACAGACAGACAATATGTTCCTCCACCATGTACAGTAGACTACAGACAATATGTTCCTCCACCATGTACAGTAGACTACAGACAATATGTTCCTCCACCATGTACAGTAGACTACAGACAATATGTTCCTCCACCATGTACAGTAGACTACAGACAATATGTTCATCCACCATGTACAGTAGACTACAGACAATATGTTCCTCCATCATGTCCAGTAGACTACAGACAATATGTTCCTCCATCATGTACAGTAGACTACAGACAGACAATATGTTCCTCCACCATGTACAGTAGACTACAGACAATATGTTCCTCCACCATGTACAGTAGACTACAGACAATATGTTCCTCCACCATGTACAGTAGACTACAGACAATATGTTCCTCCACCATGTACAGTAGACTACAGACAATATGTTCCTCCACCATGTACAGTAGACAGACAATATGTTCCTCCACCACGACAGTAGACTAAGACAATGTTCCTCCACCATGTACAGTAGACTAAAGACAGACAATATGTTCCTCCACCGTGTACAGTAGCCTACAGACAATATGTTCCTCCACCATGTACAGTAGACTACAGACAAAATGTTCTTCCATCATGTCCAGTAGACTACAGACAATATGTTCCTCCATCATGTCCAGTAGACTACAGACAGACAATATGTTCCTCCACCATGTACAGTAGACTACAGACAATATGTTCCTCCACCATGTACAGTAGACTACAGCCAATATGTTCCTCCACCATATACAGTAGACTACAGACAATATGTTCCTCCACCATGTACAGTAGACTACAGACAATATGTTCCTCCACCATGTACAGTAGACTAGACAATATGTTCCTCCACCATGTACAGTAGACTACAGACAATATGTTCCTCCACCATGTACAGTAGACTACAGACAATATGTTCCTCCATCATGTCCAGTAGACTACAGACAGACAATGTTCCTCCACCATGTACAGTAGACTACAGACAATATGTTCCTCCACCATGTACAGTAGACTACAGACAATATGTTCCTCCACCATGTACAGTAGCCTACAGACAATATGTTCCTCCACCATGTACAGTAGACTACAGACAATATGTTCCTCCATCATGTCCAGTAGACTACAGACAGACAATATGTTCCTCCACCATGTACAGTAGACTACAGACAATATGTTCCTCCACCATGTACAGTAGACTACAGACAATATGTTCCTCCACCATGTACAGTAGACTACAGACAATATGTTCTTCCATCATGTACAGTAGACTACAGACAATATGTTCCTCCATCATGTCCAGTAGACTACAGACAGACAATATGTTCCTCCACCATGTACAGTAGACTACAGACAATATGTTCCTCCACCATGTACAGTAGACTACAGACAATATGTTCCTCCACCATGTACAGTAGACTACAGACAATATGTTCCTCCACCATGTACAGTAGACTACAGACAATATGTTCCTCCACCATGTACAGTAGACTACAGACAATATGTTCCTCCACCATGTACAGTAGACTACAGACAATATGTTCCTCCACCATGTACAGTAGACTACAGACAATATGTTCCTCCAACATGTACAGTAGACTACAGACAAAATGTTCTTCCATCATGTCCAGTAGACTACAGACAATATGTTCCTCCATCATGTCCAGTAGACTACAGACAGACAATATGTTCCTCCACCATGTACAGTAGACTACAGACAATATGTTCCTCCACCATGTACAGTAGACTACAGACAATATGTTCCTCAACCATATACAGTAGACTACAGCCAATATGTTCCTCCACCATGTACAGTAGACTACAGAGAGAATATGTTCCTCCACCATGTACAGTAGACTACAGACAATATGTTCCTCCACCATGTACAGTAGACTACAGACAATATGTTCCTCCACCATGTACAGTAGACTACAGACAATATGTTCCTCCACCATGTACAGTAGACTACAGACAATATGTTCCTCCACCATGTACAGTAGACTACAGACAATATGTTCCTCCACCATGTACAGTAGACTACAGACAATATGTTCCTCCACCATGTACAGTAGACTACAGACAATATGTTCCTCCACCATGTACAGTAGACTACAGACAATATGTTCCTCCACCATGTACAGTAGACTACAGACAATATGTTCCTCCACCATGTACAGTAGACTACAGACAATATGTTCCTCCACCATGTACAGTAGACTACAGACAATATGTTCCTCCACCATGTACAGTAGACTACAGGCAATATGTTCCTCCACCATGTACAGTAGACTACAGACAATATGTTCCTCCACCATGTACAGTAGACTACAGACAATATGTTCCTCCACCATGTACAGTAGACTACAGAGACAATATGTTCCTCCACCATGTACAGTAGACTACAGACAATATGTTCCTCCACCATGTAGAGGAGACTACAGACAATATGTTCCTCCACCATGTACAGTAGACTACAGACAATATGTTCTTCCATCATGTCCAGTAGACTACAGACAATATGTTCCTCCATCATGTCCAGTAGACTACAGACAGACAATATGTTCCTCCACCACGTACAGTAGACTACAGACAAGATGTTCCTCCACCATGTACAGTAGACTACAGACAATATGTTCCTCCACCATGTACAGTAGACTACAGACAATATGTTCCTCCACCATGTACAGTAGACTACAGACAATATGTTCCTCCACCATGTACAGTAGACTACAGACAATATGTTCCTCCACCATGTACAGTAGACTACAGACAATATGTTCCTCCACCATGTACAGTAGACTACAGACAGACAATATGTTCCTCCACCATGTACAGTAGACTACAGACAATATGTTCCTCCACCATGTACAGTAGACTACAGACAATATGTTCCTCCACCATGTACAGTAGACTACAGACAATATGTTCCTCCACCATGTACAGTAGACTACAGTATGTTCCTCCACCATGTACAGTAGACTACAGACAGACAATATGTTCCTCCACCATGTACAGTAGACTACAGACAATATGTTCCTCCACCATGTACAGTAGACTACAGACAATATGTTCCTCCACCATGTACAGTAGACTACAGACAATATGTTCCTCCACCATGTACAGTAGACTACAGTATGTTCCTCCACCATGTACAGTAGACTACAGACAATATGTTCCTCCACCATGTACAGTAGACTACAGACAATATGTTCCTCCATCATGTCCAGTAGACTACAGACAATATGTTCCTCCATCATGTCCAGTAGACTACAGACAATATGTTCCTTCACCATGTAAAGTAGGCTCCAGGCAAAATGTTGCTCCACAGTGTACAGTAGACTACAGACAAAATGTTCGTCCACCATGTACAGTAGACTAAAGACAATATGTTCCTCCACCATGTACAGTAGACTACAGCCAATATGTTCCTCCACCATGTACAGTAGGCTACAGACAATATGTTCCTCCACCATGTACAGTAGACTACAGACAATATGTTCCTCCACCATGTACAGTAGACTACAGACAATATGTTCCTCCACCATGTACAGTAGACTACAGACAATATGTTCCTCCACCATGTACAGTAGACAATATGTTCCTCCACCATGTACAGTAGACTACAGACAATATGTTCCTCCACCATGTACAGTAGACTACAGACAATATGTTCCTCCACCATGTACAGTAGACTACAGACAATATGTTCCTCCACCATGTACAGTAGACTACAGACAATATGTTCCTCCACCATGTACAGTAGACTACAGGCAATATGTTCCTCCACCATGTACAGTAGACTACAGACAATATGTTCCTCCACCATGTACAGTAAGCTACAGACAATATGTTCCTCCACCACGTACAGTAGACTAGAGACAATGTGTTGCTCCACCATGTACAGTAGACTACAGACAATATGTTCCTCCACCATGTACAGTAGACTACAGACAATATGTTCCTCCACCATGTACAGTAGACTACAGACAATATGTTCTTCCATCATGTCCAGTAGACTACAGACAATATGTTCCTCCATCATGTCCAGTAGACTACAGACAGACAATATGTTCCTCCACCACGTACAGTAGACTACAGACAAGATGTTCCTCCACCATGTACAGTAGACTACAGACAATATGTTCCTCAACCATATACAGTAGACTACAGACAATATGTTCCTCCACCATGTACAGTAGACTACAGACAATATGTTCCTCCACCATGTACAGTAGACTACAGACAATATGTTCCTCCACCATGTACAGTAGACTACAGACAATATGTTCCTCCACCATGTACAGTAGACTACAGACAATATGTTCCTCCACCATGTACAGTAGACTACAGACAATATGTTCCTCCACCATGTACAGTAGACTACAGACAATATGTTCCTCCACCATGTACAGTAGACTACAGACAAGACTATGTTCCTCCACCATGTACAGTAGACTACAGACAATATGTTCCTCCACCATGTACAGTAGACTACAGACAATATGTTCCTCCATCATGTACAGTAGACTACAGACAATATGTTCCTCCACCAGTAGACTACAGACAGACAATATGTTCCTCCACCATGTACAGTAGACTACAGACAATATGTTCCTCCACCATGTACAGTAGACTACAGACAATATGTTCCTCCACCATGTACAGTAGACTACAGACAATATGTTCCTCCACCATGTACAGTAGACTACAGACAATATGTTCCTCCACCATGTACAGTAGACTACAGACAGACAATATGTTCCTCCACCATGTACAGTAGACTACAGACAATATGTTCCTCCACCATGTACAGTAGACTACAGACAATATGTTCCTCCACCATGTACAGTGACTACAGTAGTTCTACATGTACAGTAGACACAGACAATATGTTCCTCCACCATGTACAGTAGACTACAGACAATATGTTCCTCCACCATGTACAGTAGACTACAGACAATATGTTCCTCCACCATGTACAGTAGACTACAGACAATATGTTCCTCCACCATGTACAGTAGACTACAGACAATATGTTGTTCCTCCACCATGTACAGTAGACTACAGACAATATGTTCCTCCACCATGTACAGTAGACTACAGACAATATGTTCCTCCACCATGTACAGTAGACTACAGGCAATATGTTCCTCCACCATGTACAGTAGACTACAGACAATATGTTCCTCCACCATGTACAGTAGACTACAGACAATATGTTCCTCCACCACGTACAGTAGACTAGAGACAATGTGTTGCTCCACCATGTACAGTAGACTACAGACAATATGTTCCTCCACCATGTACAGGAGACTACAGACAATATGTTCCTCCACCATGTACAGTAGACTACAGACAATATGTTCTTCCATCATGTCCAGTAGACTACAGACAATATGTTCCTCCATCATGTCCAGTAGACTACAGACAGACAATATGTTCCTCCACCACGTACAGTAGACTACAGACAAGATGTTCCTCCACCATGTACAGTAGACTACAGACAATATGTTCCTCAACCATATACAGTAGACTACAGCCAATATGTTCCTCCACCATGTACAGTAGACTACAGACAATATGTTCCTCCACCATGTACAGTAGACTACAGACAATATGTTCCTCCACCATGTACAGTAGACTACAGACAATATGTTCCTCCACCATGTACAGTAGACCACAGACAGACAATATGTTCCTCCACCATGTACAGTAGACTACAGACAATATGTTCCTCCACCATGTACAGTAGACTACAGACAATATGTTCCTCCACCATGTACAGTAGACTACAGACAATATGTTCCTCCACCATGTACAGTAGACTACAGACAATATGTTCCTCCACCATGTACAGTTGACTACAGACAATATGTTCCTCCATCATGTCAGTAGACTACAGACAATATGTTCCTCCATCATGTCAGTAGACTACAGACAGACAATATGTTCCTCCACCATGTACAGTAGACTACAGACAATATGTTCCTCCACCATGTACAGTAGACTACAGACAATATGTTCCTCCACCATGTACAGTAGACTACAGACAATATGTTCCTCCACCATGTACAGTAGACTACAGACAATATGTTCCTCCACCATGTACAGTAGACTAGAGACAATATGTTCCTCCACCATGTACAGTAGACTACAGACAATATGTTCCTCCACCATGTACTACAGACAATATGTTCCTCCACCATGTACAGTAGACTACAGACAATATGTTCTTCCATCATGTCCAGTAGACTACAGACAATATGTTCCTCCACCATGTACAGTAGACCACAGACAGACAATATGTTCCTCCACCATGTACAGTAGACTACAGACAATATGTTCCTCCACCATGTACAGTAGACTACAGACAATATGTTCCTCCACCATGTACAGTAGACTACAGACAATATGTTCCTCCACCATGTACAGTAGACTACAGACAATATGTTCCTCCATCATGTCCAGTAGACTACAGACAAATATGTTCCTCCACCATGTACAGTAGACTACAGACAATATGTTCCTCCACCATGTACAGTACTACAGACAATATGTTCCTCCACCATGTACAGTAGACTACAGACAATATGTTCCTCCACCATGTACAGTAGACTACAGACAATATGTTCCTCCACCATGTACAGTAGACTACAGACAATATGTTCCTCCACCATGTACAGTAGACTACAGACAATATGTTCCTCCACCATGTACAGTAGACTACAGACAATATGTTCCTCCACCATGTACAGTAGACTACAGACAATATGTTCCTCCACCATGTACAGTAGACTACAGACAATATGTTCCTCCACCATGTACAGTAGACTACAGACAATATGTTCCTCCACCATGTACAGTAGGCTACAGACAGACAATATGTTCCTCCACCATGTACAGTAGACTACAGACAATATGTTCCTCCACCATGTACAGTAGACTACAGACAATATGTTCCTCCACCATGTACAGTAGACTACAGACAATATGTTCCTCCACCATGTACAGTAGACTACAGACAATATGTTCCTCCACCATGTACAGTAGACTACAGACAATATGTTCCTCAACCATATACAGTAGACTACAGCCAATATGTTCCTCCACCATGTACAGTAGACTACAGACAATATGTTCCTCCACCATGTACAGTAGACTACAGACAATATGTTCCTCCACCATGTACAGTAGACTACAGGCAATATGTTCCTCCACCATGTACAGTAGACTACAGACAATATGTTCCTCCACCATGTACAGTAGACTACAGACAATATGTTCATCCACCATGTACAGTAGACTACAGACAATATGTTCCTCCACCATGTACAGTTGACTACAGACAATATGTTCCTCCATCATGTCCAGTAGACTACAGACAATATGTTCCTCCATCATGTCCAGTAGTCTACAGACAGACAATTTGTTCCTCCACCATGTACAGTAGACTACAGACAATATGTTCCTCCACCATGTACAGTAGACTACAGGCAATATGTTCCTCCACCATGTACAGTAGACTACAGACAATATGTTCCTCCACCATGTACAGTAAGCTACAGACAATATGTTCCTCCATCATGTACAGTAGACTACAGACAGACAATATGTTCCTCCACCATGTACAGTAGACTACAGACAATATGTTCCTCCACCATGTAGAGGAGACTACAGACAATATGTTCCTCCACCATGTACAGTAGACTACAGACAATATGTTCTTCCATCATGTCCAGTAGACTACAGACAACATGTTCCTCCATCATGTACAGTAGACCACAGAGAGACAATATGTTCCTCCACCATGTACAGTAGACTACAGACAATATGTTCCTCCACCATGTACAGTAGACCACAGACAGACAATATGTTCCTCCACCATGTACAGTAGACTACAGACAATATGTTCCTCCACCATGTAGAGACTACAGACAAGATGTTCCTCCACCATGTACAGTAGACTACAGACAATATGTTCCTCAACCATATACAGTAGACTACAGCCAATATGTTCCTCCACCATGTACAGTAGACTACAGACAATATGTTCCTCCACCATGTACAGTAGACCACAGAGAGACAATATGTTCCTCCACCATGTACAGTAGACTACAGACAATATGTTCCTCCACCATGTACAGTAGACCACAGACAGACAATATGTTCCTCCACCATGTACAGTAGACTACAGACAATATGTTCCTCCACCATGTACAGTAGACTACAGACAATATGTTCCTCCACCATGTACAGTAGACTACAGACAATATGTTCCTCCACCATGTACAGTAGACTACAGACAATATGTTCCTCCACCATGTACAGTAGACTACAGACAATATGTTCCTCCACCATGTACAGTAGACTACAGACAATATGTTCCTCCACCATGTACAGTAGACTACAGACAATATGTTCCTCCACCATGTACAGTAGACTACAGACAATATGTTCCTCCACCATGTACAGTAGACTACAGACAATATGTTCCTCCACCATGTACAGTAGACTAGAGACAATGTGTAGACTACAGACAATATGTTCCTCCACCATGTACAGTAGACTACAGACAATATGTTCCTCCAACATGTACAGTAGACTACAGACAAAATGTTCTTCCATCATGTCCAGTAGACTACAGACAATATGTTCCTCCATCATGTCCAGTAGACTACAGACAGACAATATGTTCCTCCACCATGTACAGTAGACTACAGACAATATGTTCCTCCACCATGTACAGTAGACTACAGACAATATGTTCCTCCGTCATGTACAGTAGACCACAGACAGTATGTTCCTCCACCATGTACAGTAAGCTACAGGCAATATGTTCCTCCACCATGTACAGTAGACTACAGACAATATGTTCCTCCACCATGTACAGTAAGCTACAGACAATATGTTCCTCCACCACGTACAGTAGACTAGAGACAATGTGTTGCTCCACCATGTACAGTAGACTACAGACAATATGTTCCTCCACCATGTACAGGAGACTACAGACAATATGTTCCTCCACCATGTACAGTAGACTACAGACAATATGTTCTTCCATCATGTCCAGTAGACTACAGACAATATGTTCCTCCATCATGTCCAGTAGACTACAGACAGACAATATGTTCCTCCACCACGTACACGTACAGTAGACTACAGACAAGATTTTCCTCCACCATGTACAGTAGACTACAGCCAATATGTTCCTCAACCATATACAGTAGACTACAGCCAATATGTTCCTCCACCATGTACAGTAGACTACAGCCAATATGTTCACCATGTATAGACTTCCTCCACCATGTACAGTAGACTACAGACAATATGTTCCTCCACCATGTATAGTAGACTACAGACAATATGTTCCTCCACCATGTACAGTAGACTACAGACAATATGTTCCTCCACCATGTACAGTAGACTACAGACAATATGTTCCTCCACCATGTACAGTAGACTACAGACAATATGTTCCTCCACCATGTATAGTAGACGACAGACAATATGTTCCTCCACCATGTATAGTAGACTACAGACAATATGTTCCTCCACCATGTATAGTAGACTACAGACAATATGTTCCTCCACCATGTACAGTAGAATACAGACAATATGTTCCTCCACCATGTACAGTAGACTACAGACAATATGTTCCTCCACCATATATAGTAGAATACAGACAATATGTTCCTCCACCATGTACAGTAGACTACAGACAGTATGTTCCTCACCATGTAAAGTAGGCTCCAGGCAAAATGTTGCTCCACAGTGTACAGTAGGCTACAGACAAAATGTTCGTCCACCATGTACAGTAGACTACAGACAATATGTTCCTCCACCATGTACAGTAGACTACAGACAATATGTTCCTCCACCATGTACAGTAGGCTACAGACAATATGTTCCTCCACCATGTACAGTAGACTACAGACAATATGTTCCTCCACCATGTATAGTAGACTACAGACAATATGTTCCTCCACCATGTATAGTAGACTACAGACAAAATGTTCCTCCACCATGTACATAGACTACAGACAATATGTTCCTCCACCATGTATAGTAGACTACAGACAATATGTTCCTCCACCATGTACAGTAGGCTACAGACAATATGTTCCTCCACCATGTACAGTAGACTACAGACAATATGTTCCTCCACCATGTACAGAGACTAAGACAATATGTTCCTCCACCATGTACAGTAGACTACAGACAATATGTTCCTCCATCATGTCCAGTAGACTACAGACAATATGTTCCTCCATTCATGTCCAGTAGTCTACAGACAGACAATGTTCCTCCACCATGTACAGTAGACTACAGACAATATGTTCCTCCACCATGTACAGTAGACTACAGACAATATGTTCCTCCACCATGTACAGTAGACTACAGACAATATGTTCCTCCACCATGTACAGTAGACTACAGACAATATGTTCCTCCACCATGTACAGTACAGTAGACTACAGACAGACAATATGTTCCTCCACCATGTACAGTAGACTACAGACAATATGTTCCTCCACCATGTAGAGGAGACTACAGACAATATGTTCCTCCACCATGTACAGTAGACTACAGACAATATGTTCTTCCATCATGTCCAGTAGACTACAGACAATATGTTCCTCCATCATGTACAGTAGACTACAGAGAGACAATATGTTCCTCCACCATGTACAGTAGACTACAGACAATATGTTCCTCCACCATGTACAGTAGACTACAGACAATATGTTCCTCCACCATGTACAGTAGACTACAGTACAATATGTTCCTCCACCATGTACAGTAGACTACAGACAATATGTTCCTCCACCATGTACAGTAGACTACAGACAATATGTTCCTCCACCATGTACAGTAGACTACAGAGACAATATGTTCCTCCACCATGTACAGTAGACTACAGACAATATGTTCCTCCACCATGTACAGTAGACTACAGGCAATATGTTCCTCCACCATGTACAGTAGACTACAGACAATATGTTCCTCCACCATGTACAGTAGACTACAGACAATATGTTCCTCCACAATATGTTCCTCCACCACGTACAGTAGACTAGAGACAATGTGTTCTCCACCATGTACAGTAGACTACAGACAATATGTTCCTCCACCATGTACAGTAGACTACAGACAATATGTTCCTCCACCATGTACAGTAGACTACAGACAATATGTTCCTCCATCATGTCCAGTAGACTACAGACAATATGTTCCTCCATCATGTCCAGTAGACTACAGACAGACAATATGTTCCTCCACCATGTACAGTAGACTACAGACAATATGTTCCTCCACCATGTACAGTAGACTACAGACAATATGTTCCTCCACCATGTACAGTAGACTACAGACAGTATGTTCCTCCACCATGTACAGTAAGCTACAGGCAATATGTTCCTCCACCATGTACAGTAGACTACAGACAATATGTTCCTCCACCATGTACAGTAAGCTACAGACAATATGTTCCTCCACCATGTACAGTAGACTACAGACAATATGTTCCTCCACCATGTACAGTAGACTACAGACAATATGTTCCTCCACCATGTACAGGAGACTACAGACAATATGTTCCTCCACCATGTACAGTAGACTACAGACAATATGTTCTCCACCATGTACAGTAGACTACAGACAATATGTTCCTCCATCATGTACAGTAGACTACAGACAGACAATATGTTCCTCCACCACGTACAATATGTTCCTCCAGTACAGTAGACTACAGACAAGATGTTCCTCCACCAGTAGACTACAGTAGACTACAGTAGACTACAGCCAATATGTTCCTCCACCATGTACAGTAGACTACAGCCAATATGTTCCTCCACCATGTACAGTAGACTACAGACAATATGTTCCTCCACCATGTACAGTAGACTACAGACAATATGTTCCTCCACCATGTATAGTAGACTACAGACAATATGTTCCTCCACCATGTATAGTAGACTACAGACAATATGTTCCTCCACCATGTACAGTAGGCTACAGACAATATGTTCCTCCACCATGTACAGTAGACTACAGACAATATGTTCCTCCACCATGTATAGTAGACGACAGACAATATGTTCCTCCACCATGTATAGTAGACTACAGACAATATGTTCCTCCACCATGTATAGTAGACTACAGACAATATGTTCCTCCACCATATATAGTAGAATACAGACAATATGTTCCTCCACCATGTACAGTAGACTACAGACAATATGTTCCTCCACCATGTATAGTAGAATACAGACAATATGTTCCTCCACCATGTACAGTAGACTACAGACAGTATGTTCCTTCACCATGTAAAGTAGGCTCCAGGCAAAATGTTGCTCCACAGTGTACAGTAGGCTACAGACAAA
Organism: Oncorhynchus nerka; assembly: GCF_034236695.1. Taxonomy (NCBI): domain Eukaryota; kingdom Metazoa; phylum Chordata; class Actinopteri; order Salmoniformes; family Salmonidae; genus Oncorhynchus; species Oncorhynchus nerka. The sequence continues at coordinate 62,191,253 of NC_088422.1, forward strand.
ATGTTCGTCCACCATGTACAGTAGACTACAGACAATATGTTCCTCCACCATGTATAGTAGACTACAGACAATATGTTCCTCCACCATGTACAGTAGGCTACAGACAATATGTTCCTCCACCATGTACAGTAGACTACAGACAATATGTTCCTCCACCATGTATAGTAGACTACAGACAATATGTTCCTCCACCATGTATAGTAGACTACAGACAAAATGTTCCTCCACCATGTACAGTAGACTACAGACAATATGTTCCTCCACCATGTATAGTAGACTACAGACAATATGTTCCTCCACCATGTACAGTAGGCTACAGACAATATGTTCCTCCACCATGTACAGTAGACTACAGACAATATGTTCATCCACCATGTACAGTAGACTACAGACAATATGTTCCTCCACCATGTACAGTTGACTACAGACAATATGTTCCTCCATCATGTCCAGTAGACTACAGACAATATGTTCCTCCTTCATGTCCAGTAGTCTACAGACAGACAATTTGTTCCTCCACCATGTACAGTAGACTACAGACAATATGTTCCTCCACCATGTACAGTAGACTACAGGCAATATGTTCCTCCACCATGTACAGTAGACTACAGACAATATGTTCCTCCACCATGTACAGTAAGCTACAGACAATATGTTCCTCCATCATGTACAGTAGACTACAGACAGACAATATGTTCCTCCACCATGTACAGTAGACTACAGACAATATGTTCCTCCACCATGTACAGTAGACTACAGACAATATGTTCCTCCACCATGTACAGTAGACTACAGACAATATGTTCTTCCATCATGTCCAGTAGACTACAGACAATATGTTCCTCCATCATGTACAGTAGACCACAGAGACAAATATGTTCCTCCACCATGTACAGTAGACTACAGACAATATGTTCCTCCACCATGTACAGTAGACCACAGACAGACAATATGTTCCTCCACCATGTACAGTAGACTACAGACAATATGTTCCTCCACCATGTACAGTAGACTACAGACAAGATGTTCCTCCACCATGTACAGTAGACTACAGACAATATGTTCCTCAACCATATACAGTAGACTACAGCCAATATGTTCCTCCACCATGTACAGTAGACTACAGACAATATGTTCCTCCACCATGTACAGTAGACCACAGAGAGACAATATGTTCCTCCACCATGTACAGTAGACTACAGACAATATGTTCCTCCGCCATGTACAGTAGACCACAGACAGACAATATGTTCCTCCACCATGTACAGTAGACTACAGACAATATGTTCCTCCACCATGTACAGTAGACTACAGACAATATGTTTCTCCACCATGTACAGTAGACTACAGACAATATGTTCATCCACCATGTACAGTAGACTACAGACAATATGTTCCTCCACCATGTACAGTTGACTACAGACAATATGTTCCTCCATCATGTCCAGTAGACTACAGACAGACAATATGTTCCTCCACCATGTACAGTAGACTACAGACAATATGTTCCTCCACCATGTACAGTAGACTACAGGCAATATGTTCCTCCACCATGTACAGTAGACTACAGACAATATGTTCCTCCACCATGTACAGTAAGCTACAGACAATATGTTCCTCCACCACGTACAGGAGACTAGAGACAATGTGTTGCTCCACCATGTACAGTAGACTACAGACAATATGTTCCTCCACCATGTACAGTAGACTACAGACAATATGTTCCTCCAACATGTACAGTAGACTACAGACAAAATGTTCTTCCATCATGTCCAGTAGACTACAGACAATATGTTCCTCCATCATGTCCAGTAGACTACAGACAGACAATATGTTCCTCCACCACGTACAGTAGACTACAGACAAGATGTTCCTCCACCATGTACAGTAGACTACAGACAATATGTTCCTCCGTCATGTACAGTAGACCACAGACAGTATGTTCCTCCACCATGTACAGTAAGCTACAGGCAATATGTTCCTCCACCATGTACAGTAGACTACAGACAATATGTTCCTCCACCATGTACAGTAAGCTACAGACAATATGTTCCTCCACCACGTACAGTAGACTAGAGACAATGTGTTGCTCCACCATGTACAGTAGACTACAGACAATATGTTCCTCCACCATGTACAGGAGACTACAGACAATATGTTCCTCCACCATGTACAGTAGACTACAGACAATATGTTCTTCCATCATGTCCAGTAGACTACAGACAATATGTTCCTCCATCATGTCCAGTAGACTACAGACAGACAATATGTTCCTCCACCACGTACAGTAGACTACAGACAAGATTTTCCTCCACCATGTACAGTAGACTACAGCCAATATGTTCCTCAACCATATACAGTAGACTACAGCCAATATGTTCCTCCACCATGTACAGTAGACTACAGCCAATATGTTCCTCCACCATGTACAGTAGACTACAGACAATATGTTCCTCCACCATGTACAGTAGACTACAGACAATATGTTCCTCCACCATGTATAGTAGACTACAGACAATATATGTTCCTCCACCATGTACAGTAGGCTACAGACAATATGTTCCTCCACCATGTACAGTAGACTACAGACAATATGTTCCTCCACCATGTATAGTAGACGACAGACAATATGTTCCTCCACCATGTATAGTAGACTACAGACAATATGTTCCTCCACCATGTATAGTAGACTACAGACAATATGTTCCTCCACCATATATAGTAGAATACAGACAATATGTTCCTCCACCATGTACAGTAGACTACAGACAATATGTTCCTCCACCATATATAGTAGAATACAGACAATATGTTCCTCCACCATGTACAGTAGACTACAGACAGTATGTTCCTTCACCATGTAAAGTAGGCTCCAGGCAAAATGTTGCTCCACAGTGTACAGTAGGCTACAGACAAAATGTTCGTCCACCATGTACAGTAGACTACAGACAATATGTTCCTCCACCATGTACAGTAGGCTACAGACAATATGTTCCTCCACCATGTACAGTAGGCTACAGACAATATGTTCCTCCACCATGTACAGTAGACTACAGACAATATGTTCCTCCACCATGTATAGTAGACTACAGACAATATGTTCCTCCACCTATAGTAGACTACAGACAAAATGTTCCTCCACCATGTACAGTAGACTACAGACAATATGTTCCTCCACCATGTACAGTAGACTACAGACAATATGTTCCTCCACCATGTACAGTAGACTACAGACAATATGTTCCTCCACCATGTACAGTAGACTACAGACAATATGTTCCTCCACCATGTATAGTAGACTACAGACAATATGTTCCTCCACCATGTACAGTAGACTACAGACAATATGTTCCTCCACCATGTACAGTAGACTACAGACAATATGTTCCTCCACCATGTACAGTAGACTACAGACAATATGTTCCTCCACCATGTATAGTAGACTACAGACAATATGTTCCTCCACCATGTATAGTAGACTACAGACAATATGTTCCTCCACCATGTACAGTAGGCTACAGACAATATGTTCCTCCACCATGTACAGTAGACTACAGACAATATGTTCCTCCACCATGTACAGTAGACTACAGGCAATATGTTCCTCCATCATGTACAGTAGACTACAGACAATATGTTCCTCCACCATGTACAGTAGGCTACAGACAGACAATATGTTCCTCCACCATGTACAGTAGACTACAGACAATATGTTCCTCCACCATGTACAGTAGACTACAGACAATATGTTCCTCCACCATGTACAGGAGACTACAGACAATATGTTCCTCCACATGTACAGTGACTACAGACAATAGTTCTCACAGACAATATGTTCCTCCACCATGTACAGTAGACTACAGACAATATGTTCCTCCACCATGTACAGTAGACTACAGACAATATGTTCCTCCACCATGTACAGGAGACTACAGACAATATGTTCCTCCACCATGTACAGTAGACTACAGACAATATGTTCTTCCATCATGTCCAGTAGACTACAGACAATATGTTCCTCCATCATGTCCAGTAGACTACAGACAGACAATATGTTCCTCCACCACGTACAGTAGACTACAGACAAGATTTTCCTCCACCATGTACAGTAGACTACAGCCAATATGTTCCTCAACCATATACAGTAGACTACAGCCAATATGTTCCTCCACCATGTACAGTAGACTACAGTATGTTCCTCCACCATGTACAGTAGACTACAGACAATATGTTCCTCCACCATGTACAGTAGACTACAGACAATATGTTCCTCCACCATGTACAGTAGACTACAGACAATATGTTCCTCCACCATGTACAGTAGACTACAGACAATATGTTCCTCCACCATGTACAGTAGACTACAGACAATATGTTCCTCCACCATGTACAGTACAACAATATGTTCCTCCACCATGTATAGTAGACTACAGACAATATGTTCCTCCACCATGTATAGTAGACTACAGACAATATGTTCCTCCACCATGTATAGTAGACTACAGACAATATATGTTCCTCCACCATATATAGTAGACTACAGACAATATGTTCAGACAATATGTTCCTCCACCATGTACAGTAGACTACAGACAATATGTTCCTCCACCATATATAGTAGAATACAGACAATATGTTCCTCCACCATGTACAGTAGACTACAGACAGTATGTTCCTTCACCATGTAAAGTAGGCTCCAGGCAAAATGTTGCTCCACAGTGTACAGTAGGCTACAGACAAAATGTTCGTCCACCATGTACAGTAGACTACAGACAATATGTTCCTCCACCATGTACAGTAGGCTACAGACAATATGTTCCTCCACCATGTACAGTAGGCTACAGACAATATGTTCCTCCACCATGTACAGTAGACTACAGACAATATGTTCCTCCACCATGTATAGTAGACTACAGACAATATGTTCCTCCACCATGTATAGTAGACTACAGACAAAATGTTCGTCCACCATGTACAGTAGACTACAGACAATATGTTCCTCCACCATGTATAGTAGACTACAGACAATATGTTCCTCCACCATGTACAGTAGGCTACAGACAATATGTTCCTCCACCATGTACAGTAGACTACAGACAATATGTTCCTCCACCATGTATAGTAGACTACAGACAATATGTTCCTCCACCATGTATAGTAGACTACAGACAATATGTTCCTCCACCATGTACAGTAGACTACAGACAATATGTTCCTCCACCATGTACAGTAGACTACAGACAATATGTTCCTCCACCATGTACAGTAGACTACAGACAATATGTTCCTCCACCATGTATAGTAGACTACAGACAATATGTTCCTCCACCATGTACAGTAGGCTACAGACAATATGTTCCTCCACCATGTACAGTAGACTACAGACAATATGTTCCTCCACCATGTACAGTAGACTACAGGCAATATGTTCCTCCATCATGTACAGTAGACTACAGACAATATGTTCCTCCACCATGTACAGTAGGCTACAGACAGACAATATGTTCCTCCACCATGTACAGTAGACTACAGACAATATGTTCCTCCACCATGTACAGTAGACTACAGACAATATGTTCCTCCACCATGTACAGTAGACCACAGACAGTATGTTCCTCCACTATGTACAGTAGACTACAGACAATATGTTCCTCCATCATGTACAGTAGGCTACAGACAGACAATATGTTCCTCCACCATGTACAGTAGACTACAGACAATATGTTCCTCCACCATGTAGAGTAGACTACAGGCAATATGTTCCTCCATCATGTACAGTAGACTACAGACAATATGTTCCTCCACCATGTACAGTAGACCACAGACAGTATGTTCCCCCACCATGTACAGTAGACTACAGACAATATGTTCCTCCACCATGTACAGTAGACTACAGACAATATGTTCCTCCACCATGTACAGTAGACTACAGACAATATGTTCCTCCACCATGTACAGTAGACTACAGACAATATGTTCCTCCACCATGTACAGTAGACTACAGACAATATGTTCCTCCACCATGTACAGTAGACTACAGACAATATGTTCCTCCACCATGTCATACAGACAATCCAGTAGAGACTACAGACAATATGTTCCTCCACCATGTACAGTAGACTACAGACAATATGTTCCTCCACCATGTACAGTAGACTACAGACAATATGTTCTTCCATCATGTCCAGTAGACTACAGACAATATGTTCCTCCATCATGTCAGTAGACTACAGACAGACAATATGTTCCTCCATCATACAGTAGACTACAGACAATATGTTCCTCCACCATGTACAGTAGACTACAGACAATATGTTCCTCCACCATGTACAGTAGACTACAGACAATATGTTCCTCCACCATGTACAGTAGACTACAGACAATATGTTCCTCCACCATGTACAGTAGACTACAGACAATATGTTCCTCCACCATGTACAGTAGACTACAGACAATATGTTCCTCCACCATGTACAGTAGACTACAGACAATATGTTCCTCCACCATGTACAGTAGACTACAGACAATATGTTCCTCCACCATGTACAGTAGACTACAGACAATATGTTCCTCCACCATGTACAGTAGACTACAGACAATATGTTCTTCCATCATGTCCAGTAGACTACAGACAATATGTTCCTCCATCATGTCCAGTAGACTACAGACAGACAATATGTTCCTCCACCACGTACAGTAGACTACAGACAATATGTTCCTCCACCATGTACAGTAGACTACAGACAATATGTTCCTCCACCATGTACAGTAGACTACAGACAATATGTTCCTCCACCATGTACAGTAGACTACAGACAATATGTTCCTCCACCATGTACAGTAGACTACAGACAATATGTTCCTCCACCATGTACAGTAGACTACAGACAATATGTTCCTCCATCATATCCAGTAGACTACAGACAATATGTTCCTCCACCATGTACAGTAGACTACAGACAATATGTTCCTCCACCATGTACAGTAGACTACAGACAATATGTTCCTCCACCATGTACAGTAGACTACAGACAATATGTTCCTCCACCATGTACAGTAGACTACAGACAATATGTTCCTCCACCATGTACAGTAGACTACAGACAATATGTTCCTCCACCATGTACAGTAGACTACAGACAATATGTTCCTCCACCATGTACAGTAGACTACAGACAATATGTTCCTCCACCATGTACAGTAGACTACAGACAATATGTTCCTCCACCATGTACAGTAGACTACAGACAATATGTTCCTCCACCATGTACAGTAGACTACAGACAATATGTTCCTCCACCATGTACAGTAGACTACAGACAATATGTTCCTCCATCATGTCCAGTAGACTACAGACAATATGTTCCTCCACCATGTACAGTAGACTACAGACAGACAATATGTTCCTCCACCATGTACAGTAGACTACAGACAATATGTTCCTCCACCATGTACAGTAGACTACAGACAATATGTTCCTCCACCATGTACAGTAGACTACAGACAATATGTTCCTCCACCATGTACAGTAGACTACAGACAATGTGTTCCTCCACCATACAGTAGACTAGACAATATGTTCCTCCACCATGTACAGTAGACTACAGACAATATGTTCCTCCACCATGTACAGTAGACTACAGACAATATGTTCCTCCACCATGTACAGTAGACTACAGACAATATGTTCCTCCACCATGTATAGTAGACTACAGACAATATGTTCCTCCACCATGTACAGTAGACTACAGACAATATGTTCCTCCACCATGTACAGTAGACTACAGACAATATGTTCCTCCACCATGTACAGTAGACTACAGACAATATGTTCCTCCATCATGTACAGTAGACTACAGACAATATGTTCCTCCACCATGTACAGTAGACTACAGACAATATGTTCCTCCACCATGTACAGTAGACTACAGACAATATGTTCCTCCACCATGTACAGTAGACTACAGACAATATGTTCCTCCACCATGTACAGTAGACTACAGACAGTATGTTCCTCCACCATGTACAGTAGACTACAGACAATATGTTCCTCCATCATGTACAGTAGACTACAGACAGACAATATGTTCCTCCACCATGTACAGTAGACTACAGACAATATGTTCCTCCACCATGTAGAGTAGACTACAGGCAATATGTTCCTCCATCATGTACAGTAGACTACAGACAATATGTTCCTCCACCATGTACAGTAGACACAGACAGTATGTTCCTCCACCATGTACAGTAGACTACAGACAATATGTTCCTCCACCATGTACAGTAGACTACAGACAATATGTTCCTCCACCATGTACAGTAGACTACAGACAATATGTTCCTCCACCATGTACAGTAGACTACAGACAATATGTTCCTCCACCATGTACAGTAGACTACAGACAATATGTTCCTCCACCATGTACAGTAGACTACAGACAATATGTTCCTCCACCATGTACAGTAGACTACAGACAATATGTTCCTCCACCATGTACAGTAGACTACAGACAATATGTTCCTCCACCATGTACAGTACTACAGACAATATGTTCTTCCATCATGTCAGTAGACTACAGACAATATGTTCCTCCATCATGTACAGTAGACTACAGACAGACAATATGTTCCTCCACCATGTACAGTAGACTACAGACAATATGTTCCTCCACCATGTACAGTAGACTACAGACAATATGTTCCTCCACCATGTACAGTAGACTACAGACAATATGTTCCTCCACCATGTACAGTAGACTACAGACAATATGTTCCTCCACCATGTACAGTAGACTACAGACAATATGTTCCTCCACCATGTACAGTAGACTACAGACAATATGTTCCTCCACCATGTACACAGACAATATGTTCCTCCACCATGTACAGTAGGCTACAGACAATATGTTCCTCCACCATGTACAGTAGACTACAGACAATATGTTCCTCCACCATGTATAGTAGACTACAGACAATATGTTCCTCCACCATGTATAGTAGACTACAGACAATATGTTCCTCCACCATGTACAGTAGGCTACAGACAATATGTTCCTCCACCATGTACAGTAGACTACAGACAATATGTTCCTCCACCATGTACAGTAGACTACAGACAATATGTTCCTCCACCATGTACAGTAGACTACAGACAATATGTTCCTCCACCATGTACAGTAGACTACAGACAGTATGTTCCTCCACCATGTACAGTAGACTACAGACAATATGTTCCTCCACCATGTACAGTAGACTACAGACAATATGTTCCTCCACCATGTACAGTAGGCTACAGACAATATGTTCCTCCACCATGTACAGTAGACTACAGACAATATGTTCCTCCACATGTACAGTAGACTACAGACAATATGTTCCTCCACCATGTACAGTAGACTACAGACAATATGTTCCTCCACCATGTACAGTAGACTACAGACAATATGTTCCTCCACCATGTACAGTAGACTACAGACAATATGTTCCTCCACCATGTACAGTAGACTACAGACAATATGTTCCTCCACCATGTACAGTAGACTACAGACAATATGTTCCTCCACCATGTACAGTGTTCCTCCACCACCATGTACAGTAGACTACAGACAATATGTTCCTCCACCATGTACAGTAGACTACAGACAATATGTTCCTCCACCATGTACAGTAGACTACAGACAATATGTTCCTCCACCATGTACAGTAGACTACAGACAATATGTTCCTCCACCATGTACAGTAGCCTACAGACAATATGTTCCTCCACCATGTACAGTAGACTACAGACAATATGTTCCTCCACCATGTACAGTAGACTACAGACAATATGTTCCTCCACCATGTACAGTAGACTACAGACAATATGTTCCTCCATCATGTACAGTAGACTACAGACAATATGTTCCTCCACCATGTACAGTAGACTACAGACAGACAATATGTTCCTCCACCATGTACAGTAGACTACAGACAATATGTTCCTCCACCATGTACAGTAGACTACAGACAATATGTTCCTCCACCATGTACAGTAGACTACAGACAATATGTTCCTCCACCATGTACAGTAGACTACAGACAATATGTTCCTCCACCATGTACAGTAGACTACAGACAATATGTTCCTCCACCATGTACAGTAGACTACAGACAATATGTTCCTCCACCATGTACAGTAGACTACAGACAATATGTTCCTCCACCATGTACAGTAGACTACAGACAATATGTTCCTCCACCATGTACAGTAGACTACAGACAATATGTTCTTCCATCATGTCCAGTAGACTACAGACAATATGTTCCTCCATCATGTCCAGTAGACTACAGACAGACAATATGTTCCTCCACCATGTACAGTAGACTACAGACAAGATGTTCCTCCACCATGTACAGTAGACTACAGACAATATGTTCCTCAACCATATACAGTAGACTACAGCCAATATGTTCCTCCACCATGTACAGTAGACTACAGACAATATGTTCCTCCACCATGTACAGTAGACTACAGACAATATGTTCCTCCACCATGTACAGTAGACTACAGACAATATGTTCCTCCACCATGTATAGTAGACTACAGACAATATGTTCCTCCACCATGTATAGTAGACTACAGACAATATGTTCCTCCACCATGTACAGTAGGCTACAGACAATATGTTCCTCCACCATGTACAGTAGACTACAGACAATATGTTCCTCCACCATGTATAGTAGACTAGACAATATGTTCCTCCTCCATGTATAGTAGACTACAGACAATATGTTCCTCCACCATGTATAGTAGACTACAGACAATATGTTCCTCCACCATATATAGTAGAATACAGACAATATGTTCCTCCACCATGTACAGTAGACTACAGACAATATGTTCCTCCACCATGTAGAATACAGACAATATGTTCCTCCACCATGTACAGTAGACTACAGACAGTATGTTCCTTCACCATCTCCAGGCAAAATGTTGCACAGTGTACCATGTAGACAGTAGGCTACAGACAATATGTTCCTCCACCATGTACAGTAGACTACAGACAATATGTTCCTCCACCATGTACAGTAGACTACAGACAATATGTTCCTCCACCATGTACAGTAGACTACAGACAATATGTTCCTCCACCATGTACAGTAGACTACAGACAATATGTTCCTCCACCATGTTCTACAGACAATATGTTCCTCCACCATGTACAGTAGACTACAGACAATATGTTCCTCCACCATGTACAGTAGACTACAGACAATATGTTCCTCCACCATGTACAGTAGACTACAGACAATATGTTCCTCCACCATGTACAGTAGACTACAGACAATATGTTCCTCCACCATGTACAGTAGACTACAGACAATATGTTCCTCCACCATGTACAGTAGACTAGGCAGACAATATGTTCCTCCACCATGTACAGTAGACTACAGACAATATGTTCCTCCACCATGTATAGTAGACTACAGACAATATGTTCCTCCACCATGTACAGTAGACTACAGACAATATGTTCCTCCACCATGTACAGTAGACTACAGACAATATGTTCCTCCACCATGTACAGTAGACTACAGACAATATGTTCCTCCACCATGTACAGTAGACTACAGACAATATGTTCCTCCACCATGTACAGTAGACTACAGACAATATGTTCCTCCACCATGTACAGTAGGCTACAGACAGACAATATGTTCCTCCACCATGTACAGTAGACTACAGACAATATGTTCCTCCACCATGTACAGTAGACTACAGACAATATGTTCCTCCACCATGTACAGTAGACTACAGACAATATGTTCCTCCACCATGTACAGTAGACTACAGACAATATGTTCCTCCACCATGTACAGTAGGCTACAGACAATATGTTCCTCCACCATGTACAGTAGACTACAGACAATATGTTCCTCCACCATGTACAGTAGACTACAGACAATATGTTCCTCCACCATGTATAGTAGACTACAGACAATATGTTCCTCCACCATGTACAGTAGACTACAGACAATATGTTCCTCCACCATGTAGAGTAGACTACAGGCAATATGTTCCTCCATCATGTACAGTAGACTACAGACAATATGTTCCTCCACCATGTACAGTAGACCACAGACAGTATGTTCCCCCACCATGTACAGTAGACTACAGGCAATATGTTCCTCCACCATGTACAGTAGACTACAGGCAATATGTTCCTCCATCATGTACAGTAGACTACAGACAATATGTTCCTCCACCATGTACAGTAGACTACAGACAATATGTTCCTCCACCATGTACAGTAGACTACAGACAATATGTTCCTCCACCATGTACAGTAGACTACAGGCAATATGTTCCTCCATCATGTCCAGTAGACTACAGACAATATGTTCCTCCACCATGTACAGTAGACTACAGACAATATGTTCCTCCACCATGTACAGTCGACTACAGACAATATGTTCTTCCATCATGTCCAGTAGACTACAGACAATATGTTCCTCCATCATGTCCAGTAGACTACAGACAGACAATATGTTCCTCCATCATATCCAGTAGACTACAGACAATATGTTCCTCCACCATGTACAGTAGACTACAGACAATATGTTCCTCCACCATGTACAGTAGACTACAGACAATATGTTCCTCCACCATGTACAGTAGACTACAGACAATATGTTCCTCCACCATGTACAGTAGACTACAGACAATATGTTCCTCCACCATGTACAGTAGACTACAGACAATATGTTCCTCCACCATGTACAGTAGACTACAGACAATATGTTCCTCAACCATGTCCAGTAGACTACAGACAATATGTTCCTCCACCATGTACAGTAGACTACAGACAATATGTTCCTCCACCATGTACAGTCGACTACAGACAATATGTTCTTCCATCATGTCCAGTAGACTACAGACAATATGTTCCTCCATCATGTCCAGTAGACTACAGACAGACAATATGTTCCTCCACCACGTACAGTAGACTACAGACAATATGTTCCTCCACCATGTACAGTAGACTACAGCCAATATGTTCCTCAACCATATACAGTAGCCTACAGCCAATATGTTCCTCCACCACGTACAGTAGACTACAGACAATATGTTCCTCCACCATGTACAGTAGACTACAGACAATATGTTCCTCCACCATGTTCAGTAGACTACAGACAATATGTTCCTCCATCATATCCAGTAGACTACAGACAATATGTTCCTCCACCATGTACAGTAGACTACAGACAATATGTTCCTCCACCATGTACAGTAGACTACAGACAATATGTTCCTCCACCATGTACAGTAGGCTACAGACAATATGTTCCTCCACCATGTACAGTAGACTACAGACAATATGTTCCTCCACCATGTACAGTAGACTACAGACAATATGTTCCTCCACCATGTACAGTAGACTACAGACAATATGTTCCTCCACCATGTACAGTAGACTACAGACAATATGTTCCTCCACCATGTACAGTAGACTACAGACAATATGTTCCTCCACCGTGTACAGTAGCCTACAGACAATATGTTCCTCCACCATGTACAGTAGACTACAGACAATATGTTCCTCCACCATGTACAGTAGACTACAGACAATATGTTCCTCCATCATGTCCAGTAGACTACAGACAATATGTTCCTCCATCATGTCCAGTAGACTACAGACAGACAATATGTTCCTCCACCATGTACAGTAGACTACAGACAATATGTTCCTCCACCATGTACAGTAGACTACAGACAATATGTTCCTCCACCATGTACAGTAGACTACAGACAATATGTTCCTCCACCATGTACAGTAAGCTTCAGACAATATGTTCCTCCACCACGTACAGTAGACTAGAGACAATGTGTTGCTCCACCATGTACAGTAGACTACAGACAATATGTTCCTCCACCATGTACAGTAGACTACAGACAATATGTTCCTCCACCATGTATAGTAGACTACAGACAATATGTTCCTCCACCATGTATAGTAGACTACAGACAATATGTTCCTCCACCATGTACAGTAGGTTACAGACAATATGTTCCTCCACCATGTACAGTAGACTACAGACAATATGTTCCTCCACCATGTACAGTAGACTACAGGCAATATGTTCCTCCATCATGTACAGTAGACTACAGACAATATGTTCCTCCACCATGTACAGTAGGCTACAGACAGACAATATGTTCCTCCACCATGTACAGTAGACTACAGACAATATGTTCCTCCACCATGTACAGTAGACTACAGACAATATGTTCCTCCACCATGTACAGTAGACTACAGACAATATGTTCCTCCATATGTTAGACTACAGACAATATGTTCCTCCACCATGTACAGTAGACTACAGACAATATGTTCCTCCACCATGTACAGTAGACTACAGACAATATGTTCCTCCACCATGTACAGTAGACTACAGACAATATGTTCCTCCACCATGTACAGTAGACCACAGACAATATGTTCCCCCACCATGTACAGTAGACTACAGACAATATGTTCCTCCACCATGTACAGTAGACTACAGACAATATGTTCCTCCACCATGTACAGTAGACTACAGACAATATGTTCCTCCACCATGTACAGTAGACTACAGACAATATGTTCCTCCACCATGTACAGTAGACTACAGACAATATGTTCCTCCACCATGTACAGTAGACTACAGACAATATGTTCCTCCACCATGTACAGTAGACTACAGACAATATGTTCCTCCACCATGTACAGTAGACTACAGACAATATGTTCCTCCACCATGTACAGTAGACTACAGACAATATGTTCTTCCATCATGTCCAGTAGACTACAGACAATATGTTCCTCCATCATGTCAGTAGACTATATGTTCCTCCATCATGTCCAGTAGACTACAGACAATATGTTCCTCCACCATGTACAGTAGACTACAGACAATATGTTCCTCCACCATGTACAGTAGACTACAGACAATATGTTCCTCCACCATGTACAGTAGGCTACAGACAATATGTTCCTCCACCATGTACAGTAGACTACAGACAATATGTTCCTCCACCATGTACAGTAGACTACAGACAATATGTTCCTCCACCATGTACAGTAGACTACAGACAATATGTTCCTCCACCATGTACAGTAGACTACAGACAATATGTTCCTCCACCATGTACAGTAGACTACAGACAATATGTTCCTCCAACATGTACAGTAGACTACAGACAAAATGTTCTTCCATCATGTCCAGTAGACTACAGACAATATGTTCCTCCATCATGTACAGTAGACTACAGACAGACAATATGTTCCTCCACCATGTACAGTAGACTACAGACAATATGTTCCTCCACCATGTACAGTAGACTACAGACAATATGTTCCTCCACCATGTACAGTAGACTACAGTATGTTCCTCCACCATGTACAGTAGACTACAGACAATATGTTCCTCCACCATGTACAGTAGACTACAGACAATATGTTCCTCCACCATGTAGTAGACTACAGACAATATGTTCCTCCATCATACCAGTAGACTACAGACAATATGTTCCTCCACCATGTACAGTAGACTACAGACAATATGTTCCTCCACCATGTACAGTAGACTACAGACAATATGTTCCTCCACCATGTACAGTAGACTACAGACAATATGTTCCTCCACCATGTACAGTAGACTACAGACAATATGTTCCTCCACCATGTACAGTAGACTACAGACAATATGTTCCTCCACCATGTACAGTAGACTACAGACAATATGTTCCTCCACCATGTACAGTAGACTACAGACAATATGTTCCTCCACCATGTACAGTAGACTACAGACAATATGTTCCTCCACCATGTACAGTAGACTACAGACAATATGTTCCTCCACCATGTACAGTAGACTACAGACAATATGTTCCTCCACCATGTACAGTAGACTACAGACAATATGTTCCTCCACCATGTCCAGTAGACTACAGACAATATGTTCCTCCATCATGTCCAGTAGACTACAGACAGACATGTTCCTCCACCATGTACAGTAGACTACAGACAATATGTTCCTCCACCATGTACAGTAGACTACAGACAATATGTTCCTCCACCATGTACAGTAGACTACAGACAATATGTTCCTCCACCATGTACAGTAAGACTACAGACAATATGTTCCTCCACCACGTACAGTAGACTACAGACAATATGTTCCTCCACCATGTACAGTAGACTACAGACAATATGTTCCTCCACCATGTACAGTAGACTACAGACAATATGTTCCTCCACCATGTACAGTAGACTACAGACAATATGTTCTCCATCATGTCCAGTAGACTACAGACAATATGTTCCTCCACCATGTACAGTAGACTACAGACAGACAATATGTTCCTCCACCATGTACAGTAGACTACAGACAATGTTCCTCCACCATGTACAGTAGACTACAGCCAATATGTTCCTCAACCATATACAGTAGACTACAGCCAATATGTTCCTCCACCATGTACAGTAGACTACAGACAATATGTTCCTCCACCATGTACAGTAGACTACAGACAATATGTTCCTCCACCATGTACAGTGACACAGACAATATGTTCCTCCACCATGTACAGTAGACTACAGACAATATGTTCCTCCACCATGTACAGTAGACTACAGACAATATGTTCACCACCATGTACAGTAGACTACAGACAATATGTTCCTCCACCATGTACAGTAGACTACAGACAATATGTTCCTCCATCATGTCCAGTAGACTACAGACAATATGTTCCTCCTTCATGTCCAGTAGTCTACAGACAGACAATTTGTTCCTCCACCATGTACAGTAGACTACAGACAATATGTTCCTCCACCATGTACAGTAGACTACAGGCAATATGTTCCTCCACCATGTACAGTAGACTACAGACAATATGTTCCTCCACCATGTACAGTAAGCTACAGACAATATGTTCCTCCATCATGTACAGTAGACTACAGACAGACAATATGTTCCTCCACCATGTACAGTAGACTACAGACAATATGTTCCTCCACCATGTAGAGGAGACTACAGACAATATGTTCCTCCACCATGTACAGTAGACTACAGACAATATGTTCTTCCATCATGTCAGTAGACTACAGACAACATGTTCCTCCATCATGTACAGTAGACCACAGAGAGACAATATGTTCCTCCACCATGTACAGTAGACTACAGACAATATGTTCCTCCACCATGTACAGTAGACCACAGACAGACAATATGTTCCTCCACCATGTACAGTAGACTACAGACAATATGTTCCTCCACCATGTACAGTAGACTACAGACAAGATGTTCCTCCACCATGTACAGTAGACTACAGACAATATGTTCCTCAACCATATACAGTAGACTACAGCCAATATGTTCCTCCACCATGTACAGTAGACTACAGACAATATGTTCCTCCACCATGTACAGTAGACCACAGAGAGACAATATGTTCCTCCACCATGTACAGTAGACTACAGACAATATGTTCCTCCACCATGTACAGTAGACCACAGACAGACAATATGTTCCTCCACCATGTACAGTAGACTACAGACAATATGTTCCTCCACCATGTACAGTAGACTACAGACAATATGTTTCTCCACCATGTACAGTAGACTACAGACAATATGTTCATCCACCATGTACAGTAGACTACAGACAATATGTTCCTCCACCATGTACAGTTGACTACAGACAATATGTTCCTCCATCATGTCCAGTAGACTACAGACAGACAATATGTTCCTCCACCATGTACAGTAGACTACAGACAATATGTTCCTCCACCATGTACAGTAGACTACAGGCAATATGTTCCTCCACCATGTACAGTAGACTACAGACAATATGTTCCTCCACCATGTACAGTAAGCTACAGACAATATGTTCCTCCACCACGTACAGGAGACTAGAGACAATGTGTTGCTCCACCATGTACAGTAGACTACAGACAATATGTTCCTCCACCATGTAGAGGAGACTACAGACAATATGTTCCTCCACCATGTACAGTAGACTACAGACAATATGTTCTTCCATCATGTCCAGTAGACTACAGACAATATGTTCCTCCATCATGTCCAGTAGACTACAGACAGACAATATGTTCCTCCACCACGTACAGTAGACTACAGACAAGATGTTCCTCCACCATGTACAGTAGACTACAGACAATATGTTCCTCCGTCATGTACAGTAGACCACAGACAGTATGTTCCTCCACCATGTACAGTAAGCTACAGGCAATATGTTCCTCCACCATGTACAGTAGACTACAGACAATATGTTCCTCCACCATGTACAGTAAGCTACAGACAATATGTTCCTCCACCACGTACAGTAGACTAGAGACAATGTGTTGCTCCACCATGTACAGTAGACTACAGACAATATGTTCCTCCACCATGTACAGGAGACTACAGACAATATGTTCCTCCACCATGTACAGTAGACTACAGACAATATGTTCTTCCATCATGTCCAGTAGACTACAGACAATATGTTCCTCCATCATGTCCAGTAGACTACAGACAGACAATATGTTCCTCCACCACGTACAGTAGACTACAGACAAGATTTTCCTCCACCATGTACAGTAGACTACAGCCAATATGTTCCTCAACCATATACAGTAGACTACAGCCAATATGTTCCTCCACCATGTACAGTAGACTACAGCCAATATGTTCCTCCACCATGTACAGTAGACTACAGACAATATGTTCCTCCACCATGTACAGTAGACTACAGACAATATGTTCCTCCACCATGTATAGTAGACTACAGACAATATGTTCCTCCACCATGTATAGTAGACTACAGACAATATGTTCCTCCACCATGTACAGTAGGCTACAGACAATATGTTCCTCCACCATGTACAGTAGACTACAGACAATATGTTCCTCCACCATGTATAGTAGACGACAGACAATATGTTCCTCCACCATGTATAGTAGACTACAGACAATATGTTCCTCCACCATGTATAGTAGACTACAGACAATATGTTCCTCCACCATATATAGTAGAATACAGACAATATGTTCCTCCACCATGTACAGTAGACTACAGACAATATGTTCCTCCACCATATATAGTAGAATACAGACAATATGTTCCTCCACCATGTACAGTAGACTACAGACAGTATGTTCCTTCACCATGTAAAGTAGGCTCCAGGCAAAATGTTGCTCCACAGTGTACAGTAGGCTACAGACAAAATGTTCGCCCACCATGTACAGTAGACTACAGACAATATGTTCCTCCACCATGTATAGTAGACTACAGACAATATGTTCCTCCACCATGTACAGTAGGCTACAGACAATATGTTCCTCCACCATGTACAGTAGACTACAGACAATATGTTCCTCCACCATGTATAGTAGACTACAGACAATATGTTCCTCCACCATGTATAGTAGACTACAGACAAAATGTTCCCACCATGTACAGTAGACTACAGACAATATGTTCCTCCACCATGTATAGTAGACTACAGACAATATGTTCCTCCACCATGTACAGTAGACTACAGACAATATGTTCCTCCACCATGTACAGTAGACTACAGACAATATGTTCATCCACCATGTACAGTAGACTACAGACAATATGTTCCTCCACCATGTACAGTAGACTACAGACAATATGTTCCTCCATCATGTCCAGTAGACTACAGACAACATGTTCCTCCACCATGTACAGTAGACTACAGACAATATGTTCCTCCACCATGTACAGTAGACTACAGACAATATGTTCCTCCACCATGTACAGTAGACTACAGACAATATGTTCCTCCACCATGTACAGTAGACTATATGTTCCTCCACCATGTACAGTAGACTACAGACAGACAATATGTTCCTCCACCATGTACAGTAGACTACAGACAATATGTTCCTCCACCATGTACAGTAGACTACAGACAATATGTTCCTCCACCATGTACAGTAGACTACAGACAATATGTTCTTCCATCATGTACAGTAGACTACAGACAATATGTTCCTCCATCATGTACAGTAGACTACAGACAACAATATGTTCCTCCACCATGTACAGTAGACTACAGACAATATGTTCCTCCACCATGTACAGTAGACTACAGACAATATGTTCCTCCACCATGTACAGTAGACTACTACAGACAATATGTTCCTCCACCATGTACAGTAGACTACAGACAATATGTTCCTCCACCATGTACAGTAGACTACAGACAATATGTTCCTCACCATACAGTAGACTACAGACAATATGTTCCTCCACCATGTACAGTAGACTACAGACAATATGTTCCTCCACCATGTACAGTAGACTACAGACAATATGTTCCTCCACCATGTACAGTAGACTACAGACAATATGTTCCTCCACCATGTACAGTAGACCACAGACAGACAATATGTTCCTCCACCATGTACAGTAGACTACAGACAATATGTTCCTCCACCATGTACAGTAGACTACAGACAATATGTTCCTCCAACATGTACAGTAGACTACAGACAATATGTTCCTCCACCATGTACAGTAGACTACAGACAATATGTTCCTCCACCATGTACAGTAGACTACAGACAATATGTTCCTCCATCATGTCCAGTAGACTACAGACAGACAATATGTTCCTCCACCATGTACAGTAGACTACAGACAATATGTTCCTCCACCATGTACAGTAGACTACAGGCAATATGTTCCTCCACCATGTACAGTAGACTACAGACAATATGTTCCTCCACCATGTACAGTAGACTACAGACAATATGTTCCTCCACCATGTACAGTAGACTACAGACAATATGTTCCTCCACCATGTACAGTAGACTACAGACAATATGTTCCTCCACCATGTACAGTAGACTACAGACAATATGTTCCTCCACCATGTACAGTAGACTACAGACAATATGTTCCTCCACCATGTACAGTAGACTACAGACAATATGTTCCTCCACCATGTACAGTAGACTACAGACAATATGTTCCTCCACCATGTACAGTAGACTACAGACAGACAATATGTTCCTCCACCATGTACAGTAGACTACAGACAATATGTTCCTCCACCATGTACAGTAGACCACAGAGAGACAATATGTTCCTCCACCATGTACAGTAGACTACAGACAATATGTTCCTCCACCATGTACAGTAGACCACAGACAGACAATATGTTCCTCCACCATGTACAGTAGACTACAGACAATATGTTCCTCCACCATGTACAGTAGACTACAGACAATATGTTCCTCCACCGTGTACAGTAGCCTACAGACAATATGTTCCTCCACCATGTACAGTAGACTACAGACAATATGTTCCTCCACCATGTACAGTTGACTACAGACAATATGTTCCTCCATCATGTCCAGTAGACTACAGACAGACAATATGTTCCTCCACCATGTACAGTAGACTACAGACAATATGTTCCTCCACCATGTACAGTAGACTACAGGCAATATGTTCCTCCACCATGTACAGTAGACTACAGACAATATGTTCCTCCACCATGTACAGTAAGCTACAGACAATATGTTCCTCCACCACGTACAGTAGACTAGAGACAATGTGTTGCTCCACCATGTACAGTAGACTACAGACAATATGTTCCTCCACCATGTACAGGAGACTACAGACAATATGTTCCTCCACCATGTACA
Source organism: Oncorhynchus nerka (assembly GCF_034236695.1). Lineage (NCBI taxonomy): Eukaryota > Metazoa > Chordata > Actinopteri > Salmoniformes > Salmonidae > Oncorhynchus > Oncorhynchus nerka. The sequence goes on from NC_088422.1 coordinate 62,212,960, forward strand.
GTAGACTACAGACAATATGTTCTTCCATCATGTCCAGTAGACTACAGACAATATGTTCCTCCATCATGTCCAGTAGACTACAGACAGACAATATGTTCCTCCACCACGTACAGTAGACTACAGACAAGATGTTCCTCCACCATGTACAGTAGACTACAGACAATATGTTCCTCCACCATGTACAGTAGACTACAGACAATATGTTCCTCCACCATGTACAGTAGACTACAGACAATATGTTCCTCCACCATGTACAGTAGACTACAGACAATATGTTCCTCCACCATGTACAGTAAGCTACAGACAATATGTTCCTCCACCACGTACAGTAGACTAGAGACAATGTGTTGCTCCACCATGTACAGTAGACTACAGACAATATGTTCCTCCACCATGTACAGTAGACTACAGACAATATGTTCCTCCACCATGTACAGTAGACTACAGACAATATGTTCTTCCATCATGTCCAGTAGACTACAGACAATATGTTCCTCCATCATGTCCAGTAGACTACAGACAGACAATATGTTCCTCCACCATGTACAGTAGACTACAGACAAGATTTTCCTCCACCATGTACAGTAGACTACAGCCAATATGTTCCTCAACCATATACAGTAGACTACAGCCAATATGTTCCTCCACCATGTACAGTAGACTACAGACAATATGTTCCTCCACCATGTACAGTAGACTACAGACAATATGTTCCTCCACCATGTATAGTAGACTACAGACAATATGTTCCTCCACCATGTATAGTAGACTACAGACAATATGTTCCTCCACCATGTACAGTAGGCTACAGACAATATGTTCCTCCACCATGTACAGTAGACTACAGACAATATGTTCCTCCACCATGTATAGTAGACTACAGACAATATGTTCCTCCACCATGTATAGTAGACTACAGACAATATGTTCCTCCACCATGTATAGTAGACTACAGACAATATGTTCCTCCACCATATATAGTAGAATACAGACAATATGTTCCTCCACCATGTACAGTAGACTACAGACAATATGTTCCTCCACCATATATAGTAGAATACAGACAATATGTTCCTCCACCATGTACAGTAGACTACAGACAGTATGTTCCTTCACCATGTAAAGTAGGCTCCAGGCAAAATGTTGCTCCACAGTGTACAGTAGGCTACAGACAAAATGTTCCTCCACCATGTACAGTAGACTACAGACAATATGTTCCTCCACCATGTATAGTAGACTACAGACAATATGTTCCTCCACCATGTACAGTAGGCTACAGACAATATGTTCCTCCACCATGTACAGTAGACTACAGACAATATGTTCCTCCACCATGTATAGTAGACTACAGACAATATGTTCCTCCACCATGTATAGTAGACTACAGACAAAATGTTCGTCCACCATGTACAGTAGACTACAGACAATATGTTCCTCCACCATGTATAGTAGACTACAGACAATATGTTCCTCCACCATGTACAGTAGGCTACAGACAATATGTTCCTCCACCATGTACAGTAGACTACAGACAATATGTTCATCCACCATGTACAGTAGACTACAGACAATATGTTCCTCCACCATGTACAGTTGACTACAGACAATATGTTCCTCCATCATGTCCAGTAGACTACAGACAATATGTTCCTCCTTCATGTCCAGTAGTCTACAGACAGACAATTTGTTCCTCCACCATGTACAGTAGACTACAGACAATATGTTCCTCCACCATGTACAGTAGACTACAGGCAATATGTTCCTCCACCATGTACAGTAGACTACAGACAATATGTTCCTCCACCATGTACAGTAAGACTACAGACAATATGTTCCTCCATCATGTACAGTAGACTACAGACAGACAATATGTTCCTCCACCATGTACAGTAGACTACAGACAATATGTTCCTCCACCATGTAGAGGAGACTACAGACAATATGTTCCTCCACCATGTACAGTAGACTACAGACAATATGTTCTTCCATCATGTCCAGTAGACTACAGACAACATGTTCCTCCATCATGTACAGTAGACCACAGAGAGACAATATGTTCCTCCACCATGTACAGTAGACTACAGACAATATGTTCCTCCACCATGTACAGTAGACCACAGACAGACAATATGTTCCTCCACCATGTACAGTAGACTACAGACAATATGTTCCTCCACCATGTACAGTAGACTACAGACAAGATGTTCCTCCACCATGTACAGTAGACTACAGACAATATGTTCCTCAACCATATACAGTAGACTACAGCCAATATGTTCCTCCACCATGTACAGTAGACTACAGACAATATGTTCCTCCACCATGTACAGTAGACCACAGAGAGACAATATGTTCCCACCATGTACAGTAGACTACAGACAATATGTTCCTCCGCCATGTACAGTAGACCACAGACAGACAATATGTTCCTCCACCATGTACAGTAGACTACAGACAATATGTTCCTCCACCATGTACAGTAGACTACAGACAATATGTTTCTCCACCATGTACAGTAGACTACAGACAATATGTTCATCCACCATGTACAGTAGACTACAGACAATATGTTCCTCCACCATGTACAGTTGACTACAGACAATATGTTCCTCCATCATGTCCAGTAGACTACAGACAGACAATATGTTCCTCCACCATGTACAGTAGACTACAGACAATATGTTCCTCCACCATGTACAGTAGACTACAGGCAATATGTTCCTCCACCATGTACAGTAGACTACAGACAATATGTTCCTCCACCATGTACAGTAAGCTACAGACAATATGTTCCTCCACCACGTACAGGAGACTAGAGACAATGTGTTGCTCCACCATGTACAGTAGACTACAGACAATATGTTCCTCCACCATGTAGAGGAGACTACCGACAATATGTTCCTCCACCACGTACAGTAGACTACAGACAAGATGTTCCTCCACCATGTACAGTAGACTACAGACAATATGTTCCTCCGTCATGTACAGTAGACCACAGACAGTATGTTCCTCCACCATGTACAGTAAGCTACAGGCAATATGTTCCTCCACCATGTACAGTAGACTACAGACAATATGTTCCTCCACCATGTACAGTAAGCTACAGACAATATGTTCCTCCACCACGTACAGTAGACTAGAGACAATGTGTTGCTCCACCATGTACAGTAGACTACAGACAATATGTTCCTCCACCATGTACAGGAGACTACAGACAATATGTTCCTCCACCATGTACAGTAGACTACAGACAATATGTTCTTCCATCATGTCCAGTAGACTACAGACAATATGTTCCTCCATCATGTCCAGTAGACTACAGACAGACAATATGTTCCTCCACCACATACAGTAGACTACAGACAAGATTTTCCTCCACCATGTACAGTAAGCTACAGACAATATGTTCCTCCACCACGTACAGTAGACTAGAGACAATGTGTTGCTCCACCATGTACAGTAGACTACAGACAATATGTTCCTCCACCATGTACAGTAGACTACAGACAATATGTTCCTCCACCATGTACAGTAGACTACAGACAATATGTTCCTCCACCATGTACAGGAGACTACAGACAATATGTTCCTCCACCATGTACAGTAGACTACAGACAATATGTTCTTCCATCATGTCCAGTAGACTACAGACAATATGTTCCTCCATCATGTCCAGTAGACTACAGACAGACAATATGTTCCTCCACCACGTACAGTAGACTACAGACAAGATTTTCCTCCACCATGTACAGTAGACTACAGCCAATATGTTCCTCAACCATATACAGTAGACTACAGCCAATATGTTCCTCCACCATGTACAGTAGACTACAGCCAATATGTTCCTCCACCATGTACAGTAGACTACAGACAATATGTTCCTCCACCATGTACAGTAGACTACAGACAATATGTTCCTCCACCATGTATAGTAGACTACAGACAATATGTTCCTCCACCATGTATAGTAGACTACAGACAATATGTTCCTCCACCATGTACAGTAGGCTACAGACAATATGTTCCTCCACCATGTACAGTAGACTACAGACAATATGTTCCTCCACCATGTATAGTAGACGACAGACAATATGTTCCTCCACCATGTACAGTAGACTACAGACAATATGTTCCTCCACCATGTACAGTAGACTACAGACAATATGTTCCTCCACCATGTACAGTAGACTACAGACAATATGTTCCTCCACCATGTACAGTAGACTACAGACAATATGTTCCTCCATCATGTCCAGTAGACTACAGACAATATGTTCCTCCATCATGTCCAGTAGACTACAGACAATATGTTCCTTCACCATGTAAAGTAGGCTCCAGGCAAAATGTTGCTCCACAGTGTACAGTAGACTACAGACAAAATGTTCGTCCACCATGTACAGTAGACTAAAGACAATATGTTCCTCCACCATGTACAGTAGACTACAGCCAATATGTTCCTCCACCATGTACAGTAGGCTACAGACAATATGTTCCTCCACCATGTACAGTAGACTACAGACAATATGTTCCTCCACCATGTACAGTAGACTACAGACAATATGTTCCTCCACCATGTACAGTAGACTACAGACAATATGTTCCTCCACCATGTACAGTAGACTACAGCCAATATGTTCCTCCACCATGTACAGTAGGCTACAGACAATATGTTCCTCCACCATGTACAGTAGACTACAGACAATATGTTCCTCCACCATGTACAGTAGACTACAGACAATATGTTCCTCCACCGTGTACAGTAGCCTACAGACAATATGTTCCTCCACCATGTACAGTAGACTACAGACAATATGTTCCTCCACCATGTACAGTTGACTACAGACAATATGTTCCTCCATCATGTCCAGTAGACTACAGACAGACAATATGTTCCTCCACCATGTACAGTAGACTACAGACAATATGTTCCTCCACCATGTACAGTAGACTACAGACAATATGTTCCTCCACCATGTACAGTAGACTACAGACAATATGTTCCTCCACCATGTACAGTAGTATGTTCCTCCACCATGTACAGTAGACTACAGACAATATGTTCCTCCACCATGTACAGTAGACACAGACAATATGTTCCTCCACCATGTACAGTAGACTACAGACAATATGTTCCTCCACCATGTACAGTAGACTACAGACAATATGTTCCTCCACCATGTACAGTAGACTACAGACAATATGTTCCTCCACCATGTACAGTAGACTACAGACAATATGTTCTTCCACCATGTCCAGTAGACTACAGACAATATGTTCCTCCATCATGTCCAGTAGACTACAGACAGATATGTTCCTCCACCATGTACAGTAGACTACAGACAAGATGTTCCTCCACCATGTACAGTAGACTACAGACAATATGTTCCTCCACCATGTACAGTAGACTACAGACAATATGTTCCTCCACCATGTACAGTAGACTACAGACAATATGTTCCTCCACCATGTACAGTAGACTACAGACAATATGTTCCTCCACCATGTACAGTAGACTACAGACAATATGTTCCTCCACCATGTATAGTAGACTACAGACAATATGTTCCTCCACCATGTATAGTAGACTACAGACAATATGTTCCTCCACCATGTACAGTAGACTACAGACAATATGTTCCTCCACCATGTACAGTAGACTACAGACAATATGTTCCTCCACCATGTATAGTAGACTACAGACAATATGTTCCTCCACCATGTATAGTAGACTACAGACAATATGTTCCTCCACCATGTACAGTAGACTACAGACAATATGTTCCTCCACCATGTATAGTAGACTACAGACAATATGTTCCTCCACCATGTACAGTAGACTACAGACAATATGTTCCTCCACCATGTACAGTAGACTACAGACAATATGTTCCTCCACCATGTACAGTAGACTACAGACAATATGTTCCTTCACCATGTAAAGTAGACTCCAGACAACAATGTTCCTCCACATGTACAGTAGACTACAGACAATATGTTCCTCCACCATGTACAGTAGACTACAGACAATATGTTCCTCCACCATGTACAGTAGACTACAGACAATATGTTCATCCACCATGTACAGTAGACTACAGACAATATGTTCCTCCACCATGTACAGTAGACTACAGACAATATGTTCCTCCACCATGTACAGTAGACTACAGACAATATGTTCCTCCACCATGTACAGTAGACTACAGACAATATGTTCCTCCACCATGTACAGTAGACTACAGACAATATGTTCCTCCACCATGTACAGTAGACTACAGACAATATGTTCCTCCACCATGTACAGTAGACTACAGACAATATGTTCCTCCACCATGTACAGTAGACTACAGACAATATGTTCCTCCACCATGTACAGTAGACTACAGACAATATGTTCCTCCACCATGTACAGTAGACCACAGACAGACAATATGTTCCTCCACCATGTACAGTAGACTACAGACAATATGTTCCTCCATCATGTCCAGTAGACTACAGACAGACAATATGTTCCTCCACCATGTACAGTAGACTACAGACAATATGTTCCTCCACCATGTACAGTAGACTACAGACAATATGTTCCTCCATCATGTACAGTAGACCACAGACAGTATGTTCCTCCACCATGTACAGTAGACTACAGACAATATGTTCCTCCACCATGTACAGTAGACTACAGACAATATGTTCCTCCACCATGTACAGTAGACTACAGACAATATGTTCCTCCACCATGTACAGTAGACTAGAGACAATGTGTTCCTCCACCATGTACAGTAGACTACAGACAATATGTTCCTCCACCATGTACAGTAGACTACAGACAATATGTTCCTCCAACATGTACAGTAGACTACAGACAAAATGTTCTTCCATCATGTCCAGTAGACTACAGACAATATGTTCCTCCATCATGTCCAGTAGACTACAGACAGACAATATGTTCCTCCTCCATGTACAGTAGACTACAGACAAGATTGTTCCTCCACCATGTACAGTAGACTACAGCCAATATGTTCCTCAACCATATACAGTAGACTACAGCCAATATGTTCCTCCACCATGTACAGTAGACTACAGCCAATATGTTCCTCCACCATGTACAGTAGACTACAGACAATATGTTCCTCCACCATGTACAGTAGACTACAGACAATATGTTCCTCCACCATGTACAGTAGACTACAGACAATATGTTCCTCCACCATGTACAGTAGACTACAGACAATATGTTCCTCCACCATGTACAGTAGGCTACAGACAATATGTTCCTCCACCATGTACAGTAGACTACAGACAATATGTTCCTCCACCATGTATAGTAGACTACAGACAATATGTTCCTCCACCATGTATAGTAGACTACAGACAATATGTTCCTCCACCATGTATAGTAGACTACAGACAATATGTTCCTCCACCATGTATAGTAGAATACAGACAATATGTTCCTCCTCCACCATGTACAGTAGACTACAGACAATATGTTCCTCCACCATGTACAGTAGAATACAGACAATATGTTCCTCCACCATGTACAGTAGACTACAGACAATATGTTCCTCCACCATGTAAAGTAGGCTAGAAAATGTTGCTCCACAGTGTACAGTAGACTACAGACAAATGTTCCTCCACCATGTACAGTAGACTACAGACAATATGTTCCTCCACCATGTACAGTAGGCTACAGACAATATGTTCCTCCACCATGTACAGTAGGCTACAGACAATATGTTCCTCCACCATGTACAGTAGACTACAGACAATATGTTCCTCCACCATGTATAGTAGACTACAGACAATATGTTCCTCCACCATGTATAGTAGACTACAGACAAAATGTTCGTCCACCATGTACAGTAGACTACAGACAATATGTTCCTCCACCATGTATAGTAGACTACAGACAATATGTTCCTCCACCATGTACAGTAGGCTACAGACAATATGTTCCTCCACCATGTACAGTAGACTACAGACAATATGTTCCTCCACCATGTATAGTAGACTACAGACAATATGTTCCTCCACCATGTATAGTAGACTACAGACAATATGTTCCTCCACCATGTACAGTAGGCTACAGACAATATGTTCCTCCACCATGTACAGTAGACTACAGACAATATGTTCCTCCACCATGTACAGTAGACTACAGACAATATGTTCCTCCACCATGTACAGTAGACTACAGACAATATGTTCCTCCACCATGTACAGTAGGCTACAGACAATATGTTCCTCCACCATGTACAGTAGACTACAGACAATATGTTCCTCCACCATGTACAGTAGACTACAGGCAATATGTTCCTCCATCATGTACAGTAGACTACAGACAATATGTTCCTCCACCATGTACAGTAGACTACAGACAATATGTTCCTCCACCATGTACAGTAGACTACAGACAATATGTTCCTCCACCATGTACAGTAGACTACAGACAATATGTTCCTCCACCATGTACAGTAGACCACAGACAGTATGTTCCTCCACTATGTACAGTAGACTACAGACAATATGTTCCTCCATCATGTACAGTAGACTACAGACAATATGTTCCTCCACCATGTACAGTAGACTACAGACAATATGTTCCTCCACCATGTACAGTAGACTACAGACAATATGTTCCTCCACCATGTACAGTAGACTACAGACAATATGTTCCTCCACCATGTACAGTAGACTACAGACAATATGTTCTTCCATCATGTCGAGTAGACTACAGACAATATGTTCCTCCATCATGTCCAGTAGACTACAGACAGACAATATGTTCCTCCACCACGTACAGTAGACTACAGACAAGATGTTCCTCCACCATGTACAGTAGACTACAGCCAATATGTTCCTCAACCATATACAGTAGACTACAGCCAATATGTTCCTCCACCATGTACAGTAGACTACAGCCAATATGTTCCTCCACCATGTACAGTAGACTACAGACAATATGTTCCTCCACCATGTACAGTAGACTACAGACAATATGTTCCTCCACCATGTATAGTAGACTACAGACAATATGTTCCTCCACCATGTATAGTAGACTACAGACAATATGTTCCTCCACCATGTACAGTAGGCTACAGACAATATGTTCCTCCACCATGTACAGTAGACTACAGACAATATGTTCCTCCACCATGTATAGTAGACGACAGACAATATGTTCCTCCACCATGTATAGTAGACTACAG
>NC_088422.1:62222665-62235165 GCF_034236695.1 Oncorhynchus nerka
AGACTACAGACAGACAATATGTTCCTTCACCGTGTACAGTAGACTACAGACAATATGTTCCTACACCCTGTGAGTCATATAAATGACGATCTTGCATTCGTTCTTCGTGGTTTTTATATGCCGGGAGCATAAATTGAACACTTCTAAACAACAAATACATTTGCAAGTTAGATCCAATGTATAATAGTCAATATACAGCACCGACTACCTAAATATCTGAATAGATGCCTTATCTGTTACATGGAATTTAATTTGATTATTTTGGTTGATTTTACTTAATGACTTGGAATTAACCGGTGTTTTAATGATAATTCATTACAGCCTAATTAAGGGTATTTCAATGGACATTCATATTAATTGTTACCTAATTAATCATTTGATATGTGTTATTTTTTCTGTACAAAAGCCCATTTTGACATATACCTTCATTTCAGTCTACCTTAAACCTACATCACAATTCTGTTTTGTCAAGTCGTTACTATTAACAAATCACTGGTAACAAGTCGAGGCAATGGATCTCCAATGGCTACTGTAATGTTTTGATTAAGGTTGTTTCTCCTTGGCAACCTTCTGATATTATGTCAATCAAGTTCCTTCAGAGGCCAGTGACAGTGAGGAGCATGTAGAGGAGAGAGGAGACGAGGGCTGATGGGACGTGCAGTGTGTCACGTAGTGTGACCCTCCAATGGCACTACCGTCTTCTCCAGGGTAATTAGCCATGCAGATAGAGGGCTGTTGACTCAGATCTCCCCTGATGACCAGACGTGTAACAGCCTGATTCTAATGGTCAGAGTCTGATAAACATCACTGATTGTTGTAGGTCAAGTGGTTAGACTTGTCTAGAGAGCATCGCGGCAGGAGGCCTACCACTATGCATACAGTCAAAGGATTTGAGTCCCATATTATGCATATGCTCATGCAGCAGATTTGCAGATACATTCAGTATGTCCCGACAGGTAAAACTCCAGACGCAAAAAGTTGTAGAATATTGTTAAATGCAAAGTTAAATCTCACTTTTAGTTTTTTAAAAATGGAATAACTAAAAAAAATGTATCAGAACTCTGAAGAATGTTTTAAGTCATGTCAGAAAATGGTTTTCCGGGGTGTGATGTAATATGGAGGACCTAGCAAGCCAGCCTATTCTCTATAATGTAAAATCAAACAGAAATAACCAAATTGTTTGCACTCATTACTACTCGTTTCAATGACATTTTCAGCCAACTTACAAGCAAATACTTTATGGATTTATTGTTACAAATCAACTTGCAATGTTTCTAGCCTACTACTAGCCTGCTAACATTAGCCCTACCAGCCTGCAAATGTTACATTAGCATTACATGAGTCAGCCAGTTGCTATCAACACCTAGCTTACAGCTACATTAAAGTAAACCACAGTACTGGAAATACATAATGTCAACTAACCAGTTATCAAACAATGTTAGCTATATGCAGTTATCTTAGCCAGAAAGCTAGCCATCACGCTAGCCAGCCAGCCAGCCAGCCAGCCAGCCAGCCAGCCAGCCAGCTAACATTAGCTATTTAGCCAACTTGTCGTTAGCCTAGTGAGCCTAGCCAACCACCACGGTTATGGTCGGCAAGCCAGAGCCCAACAACTGGAGACCAACTATAACACAACTAACACAACACAACTAAAACATAACCTCAAAACAAAGAGAGATCAGAGTTAGCTACTAAAGTGAGGTGGAGGCGGTTGCTTCACCGGGCTGAGGGAGAGACAGTGAGGGAAATCCATAATAATATAATGATTAAAAAAAATAATAGATCGATTCCAGATGTCAGTCAGCTAGCACGCTAGCAATAGGCCAAGGTGGAAAAAGTGACAAAACTTCCATAGCCTATTTCAAAGAGAACATGGTGAAAGTTGACACAACAAAAATGAAAACAGACGATGTACTGTACGATTACAGCAAGCAGGTATGATTTTCTCTTTGGTTTTGAGCCCACTAGATAACATGAGGATGCTAATGTTAGCCAGCTTGAGCTAGCTACTGGGCTAGCATATGAACTCGGTAGTACAGAGTAGATTCTCCATATGATATTGAGAAATAGTGCATTGTGATAGATGAGAAGATGTCCGGAAATAAGTTCATAAATATGTAATAACCCCAAAACATAACTGTGTTTGTAGTTATAGGTTAACAGATTGTGACTACAACTAATTTACTGTCTTTGACCACACTGTGTTGTTATTTTGGTGAGTAAAAACTCATGCTTCCTACCCTTTAATGAACTTGTGTACAGCATATTTCCTTCCATATTTCCTTCCTGTACAGCATATTTCCTTCCTTCCTCACGCCCCATTTGCCTCTTGAGTGGTGAAACATATATGTCTGGGGGTGGCAGGTAGCCTAGCGGTTAAGAGCGTTGGGCCAGTAACCCGAAGGTCACTGGTTTGAATCCCCGAGCCGACTAGGTGAACAATCTGAACAAACTAGGTGAACAACCCACTTAACCCTAATTGCTCATGTAAGTCGCTCCGGATAAGAGTGTCTGCTTAATGGCTTAAATGTAAAAAATATAATTGTATGTTTGCCTGCAATTGTTCCTCTTGTTGTGTGGGATTGCATCCTTGCTGAGCACTTCACATTTGTACTGAACACCTCTATCTAGGACGAACTGCTCATGTCCTGTCATTTAGATGAGTAGTGATTTCTGCAGTAAGCACTTCTCAAATGTGTATGTGGACAGGGAGAGCCTGGAAAGAAAGACAAAATGTTCCTATTGCTAATTCAAAATGGATTGATAATAGAACCCCAACGTCTTCTTCCTTAAAATGGCCTCCATGCAAAATACAGATTTCCTCGTCAAGATCAATGAAAAAAATGCGTCATTATCAAACGTTCATTGCCAAACGGCCAGCGCTAAGTGATAATAAAAAAGTGTGCATAATCTCTCATCACAAAGCTGAATGCTGAGGAGATGCTTTCAATTACTTCTCAGAGCTAATGTTTACCTTTTCCCATTTGCTGCATTGTAGCGGACAGGTGATTAGATGGAAGGGTTGCAAATGGTGGCAGCCTTCATAGGAATATTGAACGTCTGGGATAATGGCGTGACACACCCACACAGCACTGGGGCTCGGCTCTGATGGACACAATGTCAATCATCTCCGCCGAGACAAACACAATGATGTCACACAGCTGGTCCTGCTAGGCAACTGATGGAGATGGCAGACAGCTCATTTTCCCCGCTTTCATTTGGTAGCATTATTGCAGAGGTAATGGCTATGAAACAAAATGGCCGTAATCTAATCAAACCGGGGACAAAATTACGCCTTTCATATGGGAGTGTTTATTTCTTTAATTAATCTTACTTTGTACCAAGTCTATTGGATCCTCATCTTCTAGGAATTTGTGGTTTTGTTATTTTGCTGTTATTTTCCATCATTTCCTGATCCTGATCTTTTTTTGGGGGATGGGGGGAATCCTGATCCATCAATGCCATAGCATATACTCACAAAAATACACCCACTCACAACGCCCCCCCCCCCCCCCCCCATTGCCCTTACAAACCCACCCATACAAATGCAGAGCTAGATGACAACTCCTCTTCTATGTCAAGTATGTGGCAGGCTCCCAGCTCTCCCTAACGGCAGGCAGTAGAGTGAAGGGTGTACAATAGATTCAAATGAAGACTCCTCCACTCCCATGGGTGTAATCTCTCTTTGTTTATTCTGCCACAAGGTTATTTCCCTGTCTGTTTATGGGTGACATGGAGTGTGTTAGAAAGACGGAGACTCCCACAAAATGTAATGCACCTCAATCAGTGGTGTAGTGAATTCAAGGACACGAGGTTCCATGCTAAGTGTTCGAGTGACAACACACAGCTATAGCTGTATAATATACTGCGTTATAGACTATTCTCAGAATACTGTTCACTCGCAGTATGGAGATAAACACTACATTGTGAAAAATGGCTGAATGAATAGGTGTGTCTGTGAGTGTAGGCTACATCATCAGGTTGTCCAGAGGTGTTTTTGTATGTGGACAACGGACAAGTCTGGAGATGAGCACACGTGATATCGGGGTATCATATAGCCCTTTGAGTGTGTTGCTAAGGTGCAATGGCCTTGATGGTGGAGAGGAATAAAGAGAGGAAAGCTCTCCCTCTCTAGGCTCTCTGGGCGGACACTTACCTAATAGAATATGATAAGATTATATTGAACAAAGTGTCAGTGTCAAACACTGTTCATTTCTCTGCCTACAGCCACTCCAGCGGTACAGATAGGCAAATGGGGACGCAGAGAAGGATGGCTGTCTGCTAGGCAGAGCTGAGATTGGTCTGGTATTCATTAAATCTCCGTACATGGTGAATATTTTCATTATTCACACAAAGGTAGGTGTCAGCTAATCACGGCGAAATCGCCCCGCGTTTAAAAAGCCAACAGACAGACTCCATCCATTACGTCAATTATGAATTAGCACCTCTCCACGATCTCTCAGCTCTGAAACGTCTCGTGCTGTCTTAATTAGGCAAACACTGGGCATCAATTCCTTCTACCAACGCTATCTCCATACACCGCCCACTGCACACACGCACACACACACACACACACAAACACACACAGACACGAAGGCACGTACAAACATACACACATGTAGAGAGCTCAGATTTGAAATGGTGTGTGGGGACATTTAATGAGACACGGTTTGACACGGTTTGTCACGGTTTGACGATATGTTACCGATCTTGCAGCTCAAATCAAATCAAATCACATTTTATTTGTCACATACACATGGTTAGGGGAGGTTAATGCGAGTGTGGCGAAATGCTTGTGCTTCTAGTTGCAGTAATATCCAACAAGTAATCTAACAATTCCCCAACAACTACCTAATACACACAAATCTAAAGGGGTGAATGAGAATATGTACATATAAGGATATGGGTGAGTGTTGGCCGAGCGGCATTGGCAAGGTGCAGATGGCATAAAATACAGTATATACATGTGATATGAGTAATGTAAGATATGTAAACATTATTAAAGTGGCATTATTTAAAGTGGCATTGTTTAAAGTGACTAGTGATCCATTTATTAAAGTGTCCAGTGATTGGGTCTCAGTGTAGGCAGCAGCCTCCCTGAGTTAGTGATGGCTGTTTAACAGTCTGATGGCCTTGAGATCGAAGCTGTTTTTCAATCTCTCGGTTCCAGCTTTGATGCACCTGTACTGATCTCGCCTTCTGGATGATAGTGGGGTGAACAGGCAGTGGCTCGGTGGTTTTTGTCCTTGATGATCTTTATGGCCTTCCTGTGACATCGGGTGCTGTAGGTGTCATGGAGGGCAGGTAGTTTGTCCCTAGTGATGCGTTGAGCAGACCTCATTACCCTCTGGAGAGCCTTGCGGTTGTGGGCGGAGCAGTTGCCGTACCAGGCGGTGATACAGCCCGACAGGATGCTCTCGATTGTGTATCTGTAAAAGTTTGTCAGGGTTTTTGGTGACAGGCCAAATTTCTTCATCCTCCTGAGGTTGAAGAGGCGCTGTTGCACCTTCTTCACCACACTGTCTGTCTGGGTGGACCATTTCAGTTTGTCTGTGATGTGTACGCCCAGGAACTTAAAACGTTCCACCTTCTCCACTGCTGTCCCTTCTTGTGGATAGGGGGGTGCTCCCTCTGCTATTTCCTGAAGTCCACGATCATCTCCTTTGTTATGTTGACGTTGACTGAGAGGTTGTTTTCCTGACACCACACTCTGAGTGCCTCCACCTCCTTGTTGTTGGTGGTCAAGCCCACTAGTGTTGTGTCATCTGCAAACTTGATGATTGAGTTGGAGGCCTGCATAGCCATGCAGTCGTGGGTGAACAGGGAGTACAGGGCTTGAGGGCTGAGCACACACCCTTGTGGGGCCCCAGTGTTGAGGGTCAGCGAAGTGGAGATGTTGTTTCCTACCTTCACCACCTGGGGGCGGCCCGTCAGAAAGTTCAGGACCCAGTTGCACCGGGTGGGGTTGAGGCCCAGGGCCTTCAGCTTGATGATGAGCTTGGAGGGAACTATGGTGTTGAATGCTGGGCTGTAGTCAATGAACAGCATTCTTACATAGGCATTATTTTTGTCCAGATGGGAAAGGGCAGTGTGTAGTGTGATGGCGATTGCGTCATCTGTGGACCTGTTGGGGCAGTACGCAAACTGAAGTGGGTCTAGGGTGGCCGGTAAGATGGAGGTGATATGATCCTTGACTAGCCTCTCAAAGCACTTCATGATGACAGAAGTGAGTGCTATGTGAGTGCTACAAGTATAATATATCACTGGATGGCTTCTTGGAAAGCTTTCACCGTATAGTCATTTAGTTCAGTTGTCTTTGCTTTCTTGGGTACAGGAACAGTGGTAGCCATCTTGAAGCGTGTGGGGACAACAGACTGGGATAGGGAGCGTTTAAATATGTCTGTAAACACACCAGCCAGCTGGTCTGTGCATGCTCTGAGGACGCGGCTAGGGATGCCGTCCGGGCCAGCATCCCTGCGAGGGTTAACACGTTTAAATAATTTACTCACGTCAGCCACGGAGAAGGAGAGGGTGTTTGTTAGCGATCCGCGAAGGTGGCACAGTATTATCCTCAAAGCGGGCAAAAGAATGTGTTTAGTTTATCTGGAAGCGTGATGTCGGTATCCGTGACATGGCTGTTTTTGTTTTTGTAGTCCGTGATTTCCTGTAGACCCGGCCACATACGTCTCGTATCTGAGCCATTGAATTGCGACTCCACCTTGTCCCTGTACAGGCACTTCGCTTGTTTGATTGCCTTGCGGAGGGAATAACTACACTGTTTATATTCAGCCATATCTCCAGACCTCTTCCCATGGTTAAATGCTGTGGATTGCTCTTTCAGTTTTACGTGAATGCCGCCATCCGTCCACCGTTTCTGGTTAGGGTAGGTTTAAATGGTCACAGTGGGTACGACGTCACCAATGCACTTAATTATTAACGCACTCACCGAGTCAGCGTATAGGTCGATGTTGTCCTCTGAGGCTGATCGGAACATATTCCAGTCCGCGTGATCAAAACAATCTTGGAGCGTGGCTTCCGATTGGTCAGACCAGCGTTGAATGGTGAGCGTTGAATGGTGTGCGATGTGCTCGTTTAAGAAGCCTGACCAGAAGACCGCTCTGTCTGTCCCCATCACCATTGTTTTCGGTCAACTGCTGGGATTAGATCCATTGTCCTGGGTGGTGGTCCGAAGAGAGGATTTGGGAAAGCCGTATTCCTGGTCGTAATGTTGGTAAGTTGACGTTGCTCTTATATCCAATAGTTCTTCCCGGCTGTAGTGAATAATAAGTTAGATTTCCTGGGCTAACAATGTAAGATATAATACATAAAAAACAAATAACTGCACAGTTTCGTAAGACGGCGAAGTGAGGCGACTATTTCTGTCGGCACCATCTCTCACCATCTTTGCCTTTTTCAAGTATAATATATCACTGGATGGCTTCTTGGAAAGCTTTCACCGTATAGAACAGTCAATGTACTAATGCAGTGTTCCATACAGCAATGCGCACTGTACCAATGACTCACTAAGTCTCACTAAGTTTTCTAGCCTGGACATTTTTCTAATTGAAAGGGACAATACTGATAGGAGCTGACAAACATGCTTATTTGTTGCTGATTTCGTAACATATGAATATTTGAATATATACTGTACATCATTAACTGGTATCCAGAAATATCCATTCATATTGACTAGTAATCACAACACATGGTTACTTCCCTGGCATTCATATCCACGTCATTCATACTATGATATTATACGTTGGATGAACAGTGGTTGTGGATAAGACCTATGGTTCAAGTATTGGTCAAATTCGAAATATGACGAACTGACGCTCAAATAAAATTCTATGTTTTTTTCCCCTGTTCACCACTTCATTATTGCATGTCCAATAAAGGCTGTCATGTTTGGGATACTGTCACTTTAAGATGAAGGACCCTCCCTCTCCCTCCCGCCACCACAGTTACAACCAATGAACATTGTTGAGAGTGACATGATCATGCTCACTTTCCATGGTTAATCCCTAGACTGGTTTGGCCTCTCAAGCTGCTCAATGAGTCATTGGATTGTCATCTACCTACTGCACACACGGAGAGGAGAGCAAGAGAAAGAGAAGCTTAGAAAAGCGAAAGAAGACGAGGGAGAGAAAGAGAAAGGGGAGAAAGAGAAAAGCTGAGAGCAAGGAGGAGGAAATGATTGACAGGGAGGAAGGGGGAGGAGAGTGTCAGTGGGTGAGGGAAAAGGAGGAGGAACGAGAGGGAGGGAGGGGGAGAGAGAGAGAGAGAGAGAGAGAGAGAGAGAGAGAGAAAGAGAGAGAGAGAGAGAGAGAGAGAGTGAAAGAGAGTGAAAGAAGAAATGGAGCCTGGAGCGTTGTCTGCTGAGGATGACAGGCAGTCACAGAGCTGAGCCCCCGCGCAGAAATAAGTGAGTTAGAACAGAGCTGCTGGCTCTGTAATAAAGTGTTTAATGGACAGACAGCCTCTCCTTACCTTCCTCGGGGTAACACTAAATCCCTCTTTATTGTAGTTTGCACAGATGTTAGTGAGTTATCCATTTCTCTAATCACACTGGATGCTGGCACATCTGTCTTGAGTTGAAAAACAACCCTTTCTCCCTCCCTCTCTCACTATTCACAAACATGGTGTCTTCCTCCCTTCTCTTCCTCGTTGGGAGAAGGCAGTGAGTCATCCGAGGGTCACTCTCACCAATACAAATTGAATTCAAAACAATATTGTGGGCTGATTGAGGCTTCATGAAATCTTTGTCCCCTCCGGTCAAGTTTGCTTGATGGCAGTGAGAGCTTTCGCTGGGTCTGGATGTGATATTGCCGAGCAGTATGACATAAAGACACACATTGTCCTCAGGCCTTCATCAAAGTAACACAATTCACTCCTGTAGAGCACAGACTTCGATGTTAGATTGTCATTTGAACCCGCAGAATTTCATAAACCCTGGCCATAGCCTAGACAAGCAAACACAATTAACTCATTGATACACAACAAAGCCAGGTTGTAAAGTAAATATGAATGACGGAGTTCCATATAGACCTCAAATAATGCACTGTGTCTGGAGGTAAGCTAAATTAATCAAATCCTCAACCCGAGAGATAAGAATGGGGGAACACCGAACATCATTTCTGAAAAGGACAACAGTAGGTTACCTCTGTCTTCTCAGAAACAGTTGAGAACTTCTGCTCATTTATAATAGTGTCTTTTAAATGTCTGAAGGGTTGTAGATGTTTTTATTGTTTATTCTTCCTTGTCCATTTTGTTTTTGTCTGCTTTTAGAGCCGTCTCTTGATCAGGCTGACGAGACAGGGCGTCACTGACGTTAAACATGTGATCGGGACTAACAGGGGGAGAGAGGGAAGAGAAATAGGGAGACCGATCTGGTATTCGGCGAAACGCAGACGCGCTGAATCTGGAACCGTGACAAAAAATGTGTCCAGCTTAATGATGTCAACTAGTGTTCTCACCGCCCCTCTGCCGAGTGTGGACGCCTGGGCGATTCTGCAGTCCTGTGATTCTCCCCGTCCAATCTGCTCCCACAGTGGCTCCACCTCTGCAGAAACAGTGAAGACAGAAACAGACACACAGACACACTATTGTTTACTGTTAACCTTCTCTTGGTGTTTATGTGCCTTTCAAAAAGAACATCCCGAATGTTTTTGCCCATCCCTTCTGTCCCCCAAAAAATAAACATAGAGTACATGAAGAACGATTTCCATAAAAGAAAACTAGGCGCTAAGGACTGGAAGTTGTAGAGGAGCGTCTGAAAGGTCATAGAAAGTTCAGCGTAAGGGATGAGTGATGGCCGTGGCGAGGGGGCTCTGTTGCCGGGCCTTGTTCTCTTCTGCGCGGCCTGTCGGCCCTCACAGCGGTAGCCTGAGTCTTGATGGATTGGCAGCCAGTGAAAGGAAATGTCTCCCCCCTGTTCCGTCGCTGGGGCTTCAGCTAGAGATGCTAGGACCTCTCCCTCCCTCTCCACAACCCCCCTCTGGGCAGGAGCAGGGGAGGCAAGGGGAAAACAGAGGGTAAAGGTTTAAGAGCAGGACATCCCATGACCAGGTCAACGATGGAGGACGCCCAGGGCAGTTTGTTCGGGGGCTCAGGGCTTGTTGTACCTGGCTGGACACAAAAGAGCCCTGAGCAGCAGGGGTGGGCTACTAAAATAAACATCAAAGGAGCAAGAGGGATGCGCCTCGGCCCTTTTGTTGCCTGGAAATGTAGGGCTCCCCGGGGGGGGGGTCGTCCGTGGTAAATGAGATGGTATGTCTCAGGCGCGCTTCCTGCTGAAACATTTTTGATAAATAAATCACAGGGCTCGACGCGTTAACCGCTTAGCGACCGGTGGTCTACTGAGATAATCGAAAACAGTGCGTAGCTGCTTTTTCTTTTTTCGAGGGGGAGATCCAGGAAGAGCAGGGTAGTCTTGTGACCCACTGTTTTGAGGAACTGTTCTCCTAGATAATCTAGTTCATATAACAACAAATCCCTAGATATCAAATAAAACAGAGAATATGACAATCATAAATCCACATTAATAAATGACAATAAAGCACAAACAGAACATTCTGAGATCGTAATGTAGACTGAACCTGAAATTCAAGCAGCTTTGATGTGCAACAATGGAACTGGCTTTCAACTGAATCCAATAGAAACAGCATATTTTGTTTATTTGTCGACACTCTAACCTCTGGCTTAGTCTTTCCTCTCACTGAGGAGCATAATTCGGGGCCCTACACGTCTCCTGTGGTGTCTCTCCTCCTTGTGATGTTCAGAAAATGAGTACGGTGTGGTAGTTGGTTTGTGTTTCTGTTTGTGCAGGTCCCTGAAGACCTGTGTAATTGCCAGACATGATTGGGTAAGATACAAATGAACTGCGTATTGAGGATGTGGTGTAGTGATATCGAGACGAGTGCTGCTATGAATGAAATCATTGCTGATGTGTGACTTTCATATCTGTCCTTTGTTCCGGTAAATGTTGACCTGTCAAATGTCACATCCGGTTGGTGTATGATAGCAACAGATCTGATCAGTAGCAGTGTGAGCCGATGCATACAACAAACAGCAACAACCAGGTCTGTATATCCCTATAAGTAACTGCTTTTCAGTCGTCATTAGCTCTGTCTGCATTATTCATGTGTTGTGTGCTTGGAATCAGACCAGCACAGGCACAGGAAGAGTGCAGTGATGGAAGGTGTGTCTGATATTAAGTGTATGTCTGTGGTCACATGGTCTTAGTGTGTGTGTGCACCTAATCTCTTTGTGTGTTTGTGAATACGTGTGTGTGTGTGTGTGAGCTTGTGTGTGTGCATGTGTCTGGGTGTGCATGGATGAGGGGACAGGGATGGGGGAGGGAGGGAGGGATAGGGGGGAGAGTGAGGGAGATGATTATGCCCATCTGTGGCGGATGCCAGGTGTGCATCCCCCCCTCCTCCCCTCTCCGTCTCTCCCTCCATCCTTGCACGATTGTGATGCCCCCCCCATCACACTCCATCAGCGCACTCCAGCTGGCAGGAAACACAGCAGCCACCGTTCTAACTGGTACCAAGGGGCACTGGAGCATCTCCTCACAGCATACCCCAGCTTAACTGTTCCAGCATCTCCTCTCCTGCGTACGGCCACTGAAATGCTAGTATTTCATTTTTATACAGTCAAGACACTCCCAAGCGCCATAGTGTTCAACACATCCAAGAGCCATATTGAGGTGAGCAGGCTTCCCATGGCCACCATGTAGCCTCACAGATGGTCTGCTGGTAGTGCACTGAGCGGGTACAGGACCAAAGTGACCTATTTTCACATTCAGTAAGGGAAGCGCCGGCTATCATCCCAGGTACTTAACCTAAATTGCCCCAGTATAATAGCCAAGTCTATAATTGAAAAATATAAACTACGGTAAGCCGCCACAGATAAGAGAACCAGCTAACCAAATAAAAAATGATTTGTTCAGGTTTACTCTGAATCATTATATGTAGATTCCCCTTTACCAAGAGCGACTGGGCTCCCTGCAGGTGGATGTGGTGCTTGGAGTGACCCTGTAGTATTTCTGAGGAGAGAGGAAATTCAAGGCTGACCTGGCGGCAGTTAATGCACCTTGCCCTGGAAACGTACAATGGACGTCCTCAAGTGTATTGTTCTATTTGCCCATGCCTGGCCAAACCTTTGTTCTTGGACACCATGATACAAGACTGGTCCGGGACCACAGGGAAAGGAAATGAGCTTTAGAGGTCACCCCACAGTCCCAGACACTTTTTCATGGCGTCACTTGTGTTTGGTGATGCCCCCACGTGGCTTAGCTACAACATGGCACAAATAAAGACCTACAATCACACAAACACATACGTCATGCAGCCGCCCCACATCGAGAGGACGTGGCTTTTAAAACAAGCAGCGACGGACTGATTGATCCCACAGTGAAAATGGGCAATATTCCCTCCGCATCGATATCAATAAAAGCCCTCAGGCTTGAGGCTTCGCAGGCCTCTTTTTGTTTCTCTTCC